>NW_019213339.1:148825-195056 GCF_002532875.2 Varroa jacobsoni | reverse complement strand
CCGGCGAATTCATACGTACACAATGTTCTTAAAGGTAGGCGATGACGTACTGATGTGTGCGGGGCAAAATATCGAAAAGGACAAACCGATGTTTAATCATCAATTTTGGTGATTCGACTAAGTGATATGTGTCATGTTTACTCAAGGAAAAGAAATGGGTCAACGGGCGGGAAACCAGCGTTCTTTCAAAATTTTATTTTCTCTCCATACATATAAGATGATTTGTTTATTACACTAGTCCAATTAAAGATAAAGGTATTTGTTCGCAGTACGCGGTGATACGGGAAAAGCCATTTGTGAGTGCCTGTGCGTTGGTGTAGCTGTGCCCCGTTGCATTTTCGTAAGCCAGCGTCTTTTCAACCACTTCCCATAAGCTCTACATTGGCAGATGCGTACGTACTTTGCGAGAGACGCTTTCTAATATTACCGATTTCTTGATCTTGAACGCCATCTTCTAGGTGGAGATATTTCTTGTCTGCATCAGCACAGTGGCCTATTCACAAGAAGACCTCAGAAAACAGTTGCAGCAAGCTGGTTACGATGTTGTGATTGACCGGGGAAGCTTCAGCACGGCCCGGCTAAGGGAATCAGACCCATGGGCCTATCGTCAGGACAGGTATGTAGATGGCAGGACGCAAATGAAGGTGAACGTCGGTGAATCATACGCACCACGACCGTACGAGTACGGGTATCAGCTAGATGACACGCAAGGCTCACATGGCCATATTGAGAAGCGTGATGAATCGGGCCGCGTCGAAGGCGAATACTCGATCAATCTAGGCGATGGTAGGGTTCGTGTAGTGAGGTACGTCGCTGATGAGAATGGCTATCGAGCTGACATCTCGACAGACGAGCTGGGCACCGAATCGAAGAACCCGAGCGACGTTTACATAGGTTCGACTGCCATCTCGGGATATGAAGCCGCTCTCAAATACGGTCCATTTGCACCCCCGCATATTGAGGTGCCCCTCGAACCACACCCACGTCCCGAAGCGCCGCGCGTAGTTAAACAGCAAGAAATTGACACCCGAGTAAGATAATATATTTTGTCTTTTCCTAAATATCTTTGCTCAAGCTGCCGGACCTGCGCAGTAGAGTGTTTTTAAATTTATGGAAAAAAAAAAAAAACTATGTAAAACGAAATATTGTTCCAAAGCTGGATAAGCGTTTATTTAGCTTATAATTAGCGAACATATCGTAAAACAGTACGACAATGAGATTTCTCAATGCATAATTTGCATAGCTTTGTTTTTGCTTATTTGACAAAGGTCTCATTTATATTTCGTGAATTTTGCTGTGCCTTCAAAATCGTTGAACGTAAAAGTCGACTTTGTCTATCCTTCATATTTCTCGCATCCGGCCTTACATTCTGCTCGGGCGACACTATCTAGAGTCATTCTATATACTGAGCATATGTCCCACAGTTTTATACTCTGGCTTTAGATTCGTTGCATTTCTAAGTACACGAAAAATTTCGTTCTGTTCAACCTTTCAGATCAATCTTCCTACATATGGAACATTCGCAGCACATGGGTAAACGGATTGAAGCTTTTCAAAGGTTGACATCTCATAAGGGATGCCCTCGTCGCACCTAGATTTCGTTTAGCTCCTTATTAGACAAAGCAAGCGATCTATTAATTCCATTGCCATTATCAGTGCACTAGTAAGCAAGCTTATCAATTTTTTTTTACGCTCACAAACGCATGAGTGAGAAATAAATATGAGTTCGTTTCTGCGAATCGTCACAGCTGAAGTTCTTTGCTTTATATACGAGTTGTCGATATTGACCTGGGTTTTTGACGAGACATGTACAATTTGTGATTAATATAAAGTACAGTAGGCAAAACGACCATCAATTAAGTACTAGTGCACTTGAACCCCCTCCCCCTCCCCCCACCCCACCCCACCCACCCAGTCAAGGTCAACTTTTTACAGCCGCCGCCACTACTAAACGTTTCTTCTTAAGGTTACCGTGCATTAGGGATCAATGCATGGTATGTTTGGCACGTTTTTTGCACCTAGTCAAACTGTTCAAACGGATAGAACAAAAGTACTTGGGGCTTATTGATATCGATGTTTACAGAATAAATTAATCCGGGACACTTGTAGATATATCTGCAGACATAGTCGACAGGACGATCTCGGATAGCTTAAATCATCATTTAGCATTGAGTGATAAGATACAAAATATACTTTAGAGCAACACATGCGCTTCGACCATGTACGTATGTACCTATGCAAGCGTTTCAGGTACTTGCTCTTGCAACACGTGACAACGGAAACGACCTACATTATTATTGCTGTTAACTTAGCTAACTACCTTCGGGATATCTGAGTGCGTAAACAATATGTACGCATCCATAACGAGGCCATTTTGATACAGACGTTGTCGAATTCAGATATGCTTTGCTTCCGAAACTTCGATCACTTCTGTAAACAAGAATAAAGTATGAAGACAAAATGAATCACGAACATAAGTGTGCCAGCCAGGAATCTACAGCAGAAAACTTGCTTTACTAGCTATCAATGAATAGGTCTAAGAAAAGTTGAAATTTTGTTAAAGCCCATTCAAATTTGGAGCCTCACAGAGCCCCAAAAATCGAGCGAATTTGGGTTTGGTGAAAGGATGACTCAAAATTTAGATCACAAAAAAAAAGTAGAAGCGCATTTGCAATACGAAAAAGTTACTTATACAACAAACAAAGATTAAGTAGACATCAGTTTATTATTAGTTTATCGTCCAAAAAAGAAAACAGACGGAGTGTCCTAGGGCCATTCCTCTTGATGCTGTGTTATCACAGCGCTTTGTAAGACTCTGAATCTTCAGCTTAGATATGCCCCTGAGACTGTTTATTTCACTCCGGATTCTTCATTTCCATCTATTGAGCTCACTTCTATATAACGACGGTCTCGACTGCAGCTACCCCTCGATGCGTGCTTCAGTATCAGGCAATATTTTACTGGTTAGCTGCTAATCGCTGGCTAAGGTCGTGCCGCGCACGGCGTGTTATAATGACAAATGTTATTGTAAGGCGTAGACATCCTTAGTTAAGCCCAAGATACTCGAGCGCTGCAACAGCCCAGTTTATCCATGTATATGTATTCGATATTTAGGCTAACAACATCGATAACCTCCAATTATCGATTTGTGTTTATAGTTTACACTAGGTGACGGTCTATCATCGGTATGGTGTATTGGTGCGGGTTGTGAACAGCGTAAGCTGAAACGTGTATACTATAGAAGGTAGGATTAGTTGAGTCAATTCGGTAATTTGCCCTCTGTGTGCAATTTTTAACTTCGATATGGCCAGGTGGACTGTTGGCGATTTTGGTACCTTGCGAAGGTCCCGTACGTCGACGGAGCTACCTCAATAGGTCGCGTAGGAAAACCCAAGCAAAGCATTTTTTCACCATTTGGAACTTCGTCATCGTCATTTGTTTCCATGAATCGGCGCTCATCGGAGTTATTTTTAGTTCCAAGCACATTATTCCCCATACTTATCAATGGTCTGAATCTGCAATCAAGCAGCCACAAGGACTAGCTGTTCTACATGAGGTGGGACAAATGGCCTGTACTCGAGGGCCGTCATTCGACTCCGTACCGAGTTCATCCGTCGGTACATTCGGTCGATACCCGTTTTCGCCGACTACGTACCTCACGACACGAACTCGGTCGTCACCGAGACTGATCGAATACTCGCCTTCGGCCCGACCGGACTTCTCTCGTTTTTCTGCGTGCCCATGCGACCCATTTGTATCATCCAATCGGTAACCGTATTTATAGCTGAGGACGACTATAACTTACGGCCCCAGTAGCGTCCGGATCCAGGCTAGCTCTAGAGTGGGTGTCTTTCTCGGTACGTAACGAGAGTGCGTTGCCGTCTTTGGCGCAGGAAACGCATCTGGAAAAGTCAACCGAAATCAACAAAACAACAGTACACTGTGAACAAATGAAGGGAGTTTATACCTCTGTATTGAAAGGAAATTTTTTTCATAATAAAATAATCCTTCTAATCGCTTTGATCATATTTTGCATAAAAGATCAAACCCAGTATCACTGAGCAGCATCTGTGTAGCACGGATATTGTCGAGGATCAAGGGCCGCCTAAAACCTGTCACCTTACGGACGTTCTTTATTAATCGAAGAATGTCGTTACACGCTTCAATAACAGCTGGGAAAGCCAGAATATTAGCTGATACTTTGCAGAATATGTTTAAATTAAATGATTTGGAATTAGCAAACGTCAACGAATATATATGTATATGCTAGAGCATACACGAGCCGACAATGGGTTACATCCTATTTCATGAAATTCTAGTCCATTTGGCCCAAGGGTGCGTGCGCCTTATCACTTTCTGTTCACACAACTAGCATTGAAGTTTACCTCCGTCATCAACGTAATAACAACCATAATCTATCAGATCACGTCTCTCATCGATTAACGTCTGCTCAGTGTTGATTACGTACCGCACGTTCTAACAAACTATTGTAATACTGCTATTTAAGATCTTACAGAAATACAGTTAATTTACGTATACAATTGTATTTATATAGATACGGTTGTACTGTATACATTGTATGATGTATTTACAGACCGTGTAAGTAGCATATTCACCTATTAAAGTTACATGAGTTTGAGGCAGTGAAAGTTCTCTGGGCATCAATAATAGCGGGGTATCTCGGGGTAGCTGTGACGGAAATGATTAGAGACAGAGAATAGTCTCGCGTAATACGGATGTAATCCCCTTTGATAGAGTTTACAGTTAGTTGTCTAACCTTTTGCTGCACTTGAGTTTTTTAAGGTATTGAATGAAAGTACTAAGCGCTTAAATCTTTGAAGGTCTGGAAGGGTACCTTAGATTATTTCATCTGAATTGTTCACAGCATTTCAATTCCGTCGCTAAAGCAATGCTGAACCACAAGCAATTTTGAATACCTATCAACACTTGAGGTTAAGCATTTCGCAGCAAGCGAGGGAGGATACGTGCTGTTCAAGGTCGGCAGTAGTGACATTGATATTTAACTCATGTCTGCCCTGCTAACATAGACTTCAACCCACGCCTTCGATAGTCCAGTTTACAATTGACCTATTTAATTCTTTTAGTGCGACAAGTATCGATAGACGCCTGACAAAAAAAGAACGACATTAAAGCACGTTCTTAGGTACCTTTCAATGTGCCAAGTCAAAAAATCGCCTTCAGAGCACCTGAATAATGTTGGCCATTTGCCTCAGCTCCAAACCTACAGATCTAAGTTTCAGTATATAAACATGAACAATACGAATTATCTTGAACGACAGATTAGAGACGTCGGTTCTCTAGCATTTAGATGTTTATAAAATAAATATATATATATATATATATAAAACTGGGTTTAATGAAAAATAAATTTAGGGTTCTTAAAGTGTACTTTACATTTTCGTTCTTTCTAAAAAGTTGTATAGCAAATATTGTACGAGCAGTTCAATTATTGGGAAATTTCCCCTTTACTTTCATGTCGCTTAAAATGAGCAAAATCATATTTCGAAAAATCCCCTTTTAACTGGTTGTGACTACTTGTACATAAAATTTACATAGAAATTTCGCTAAAATCATCATTGTCGAACTTAAGTGCTATGGCGTATCGAAGCTTAAACACACTTCGCCGATCTTATCTTTGATCACTCTTACATAAATAGGATGTCCAAAAAAAAAAGGATAGAAAAACAACATTCATTTTAAAGGACGACTTAATTAACGACCGGTAAAGGAATCAATACAGGTTCGAGACTATCACAGCCCCTAGCGATTGCCCTCTACGGTACGATTTACCGTTCGACTAACCTTTACTTGTTAGCTTTCTTTAGGTCTTAATGAGCGCATATGTCCCGTGTCAAGAAACTATGGAAGAATATCATGACCATATACAATAAAAGGTTCAAAATACAAATCGTTCGTTGCCTTTAATAACGTTATTTTTGGCTAATGCCAATAACTCTGAAAATTTGATTACCCTACAAATCAATAAGCAAAGCCCTTTTATGGGAACTTTATTTACAATCAACGAATTACCCCGGCATAAACCGAGTGACCTAAAGTACAAAGTAATGTAGTGATTAGGACAGATATCGGACATAGGTATGCACAATGAGCCATAAAGCGTTCAGCCTCCGCATGATGAAATTTGGCGTATGAACGGAAAAGTAGATTGCCAGGATGACCTAAACCCGAGTAGGCTCACGGTTCTGGGCGCCAGCGAATGTGCCATACGTCGGCAGAGCCACCTGTGCGTAACGGAAGTTACTTAGCAAGAAAATCATCATTTATTGGCTTCAAAAACTACCTAAACGCTTCCTAAGTCTGTAAGATGGATCTTGAACATTTCGTAAAATATCGGACAACCTAAGAGATACGTAGACGCTGGGCTGGCTATACATAACCCAGCCTAGCTTTGTTCTCGTATATAGTTTTTTTTGCGCAGCGCAATTAAAGTAGATTGCAGAATTGCACATTAATTCAGCATTGACGGCGGCCGTGAAATGGACGAGTGAATGAATGGCCTCATGTGTAAATTTACTAAGTAGAAGTAACCGTATGTATGTATGTGCGTCTTGCTTACCTGACTACCAATTGTTCGAATCTGAGGTCGCTCAGGTATGAGAACCGGTTCCTCTACATGCGGTGGGGCAAACGGTCCATACTTGAGCGCAGCGTCGTTTCCAGAGATAGCGGTCGACCCGATATAGACGTCGTTGGGGTTCTTCGACTCAGTTCCAAGTTCATCCGTCGACACGTCCGCGCGATATCCGTTCTCATCCGCCACGTATCTCACAACACGAACTCGGCCATCGCCGAGGTTGATTGAGTACTCTCCTTCAACGCGACCACCCTCGTCACGTTTCTCCGTGTGTCCGTATGATCCATTTGTATCATCCAATTGGTAACTGTACTCATACGGCCGAGGAGGGCCATAAGTGGCCGTACTTCTGCCTGCACTAGGGGAGTTAGTGGTTCCACCGTAGAGCTCTGCCCGTGGCTGAGATGTGCTCTGAACTCTAGGCTGCACCTCGGGACGATCCTGCGCTAGTACAGAACCCTCAAATAGGGCCGACGAGACGAAAACGACGGCAGCTGACTGAAACAAAGTGAAGCATACTCTACTGTTCTACTTGACGTGCATAGTACAGTAACGCTAAATAAATTCGTTGAACAGATAGTATTTTGATTAACGACGACCGAAGTTAAGCCAGTACATCGCGTTGAGTATTGTAATTACAATGGCACGGGCGACTGGGGATTTAGCTTTCGTATAAAAAGCTAGACACGACCTGTCTGAATCCTTTAAAGTACGCAATGTGTTTCTCGGTAGCCATGAGATTCGGTTCTCCATAACTACTCCATATGTGCACATCCCGTTAATTCTACCTTCCAATTGAAGAACACCATTTCAATTAAAACTTTACAGAGAGTCATTTTGAGTTTCTACAAAATGTAAATTCGAAATCTTTCCGCACGTGTTGATCAGCAGCTAACAACACTACCTGAATGATACCTGCAAGAGCATAGTTGAGCTGCGTGTGACTGTGAAATATTACTTGTCTTGAATATATTTATACCCCTGAGCTTCGAGCAGCATTATACTGCTACTGTAATTAATTAATAAATAAATGATAAACAGCTAAATTCTAGTCTGCCAGGGCCACATGTCATTAGATCGATCGCGTTTCCCTTTATCTCGCACGCATCTAGTCCACGCAGTAGACCCCAGTCGACTACAGTATCATTTCTTAATAAATAAAAAATGATATATTACCGTCTGCATTTATCAGATATTCTATACAGAAATCATCCGGCAGCGGCTGCGGAACGCTAACTTATGGGATAGCTAGATGCTACGGGGTCGTGTCCCGGCGTGTCGTGCGGGATTGTTGTCGACGGTAATCACATAATAATAACAATGATAGAATGATCATCGTATAGCAGCGGAACACGGCGTAACGTATAGCCCTATTGCTACAATCTATCAATGTTTCGATTGGCTTTCCTCTATGAGATCATGTGAACATGATCCATCGAGGATCGACAGAGAGCTTTTTCGTTTACAATGTAGAATCTGTGTGCCTTTTGTTGCAGTTGTTTTTATTGAATTTGCTTCTCGAGGATTGAACTGATAAAACGAGAGGAAGATCCCCACGTGAATAGGACACTCGTCTAGGGGGTATAGTCCAGTAGAATGGCCAAAACCTGTCTACTATTGCCATTAAATGAAGCGGCGAATATAACTTCGTTTTGAAACCAATTGGCTTTGGCCATTATCGTTGAATGGCGCACAGGCCTGCTAACTTGTTTCAAATATTAGCGTGGCATTACGCACTATAATTCTGCACGAATCCCTTACGAATGCCCATTTGTACAATGATCGATACAGACATTCAAAATGTCGATTATGCTGTTACCTGAAAGTTTCCACCTAAACGTGTGGAGCGTTTTCGATGCCTGCATGCTTAATTAAAGCTAACAGGTAATCATATCGTAGTTTCACTAGCGAACAACATAGGATATAAAAGATCCATTACTATTTATCAGGTGTGGCTACTGTCACAGAAAACATAAGCGTACGCGTGATATAAACGTGGAGTGAAGGGTGAAATCGGTTTACGCTACCTGACTAACAGACCCCGATCTATCTATTCTTAGTGGGATATTTACGCGACCCAAATTGAAGAGAAATTTTCCAGATCGATTTCAATCCAGGCACGTACACTATTGAGCTATTCATGCCAATTTAATGAACGTTTTCTCGCCAAAAGCGTCAATGCCTCGAAAGACTGCACTGCGTAGCAATTCTTTTTTTTTTCCGAAAAAGTCGCAATTTTGATAAATGTATTTGTTTGCCAAATATGTTGACGAAACTATCTGGCATTCGGTAATCGATAGGAAGGTGTTTTTCTGTGGTACAAAATAGTAAAACGTTTAAAGTCAGACCTGAAAATTTGGCTGGTGACTCTTTTCTGCGCAGCCCGAATGCCAAAAAGGATAGTTTACCAGGGTCACAGTTTGATACTTGAATACTTTCTTGCTAAATACGTTTTCAGGTAGTTGAGAGTTGAATTTACATGGGGTGGTCACCGCGGTATCCGGATAAACAAGTGCACCACTAGATTCGTCGATAAAAAAAAACTATTAACAGCTACCTAACTTGCAAAATGGAAAGCTTACATCGTAGTTCTATCGTGAAGGAATGTCCAAGAGAAAAAGTTGTCTATAGAATAAGATGGCATATACCGCAACGAAAACCAAACGCAATACGTGACGTCGATAAGACTGAAAATTTCTAATTATTTGGTATACATCAGGTGGATAGTAGAGGGCAAGGCAGATTTGATCTGATAAAAAAGCAATATTATAAGCAAAAGTCTTTAGAATAAGACGAAGGAGTTGAAAAATGACTTCCTTTACCAATTAGTGCATAAAATTAGATACCGCTTATTGTGATGGACAGGGTAATGCGTCACCACCAAGTGCGACGGACTAAATTCATCTGTACGATTTCTTGATTTAACAATGCCTGAGTATAATCTACGCCTCATTCGCTCCTGACTGATAGAATGAGGTAGGTGAAGGAGGTATGAATAGAGCGAATGAGGCCGTCTAATGAAGTATGGCTTCAGCAAAAATTAGCTTTGAGAGGCCTCAACTTAGCAATAATCGACAGAGGTACACATAATGCATAAAAACGTCGCACTTTATATTTTCCTATCATCAATATGTGATATTTCATATTTTGCAAAAGCTACATCAAAAAGGGTAAATCGAGTACACAGGCACTCTGCGCATTTTATAAGCTACAGAATGCAGTCTCTGCAGACAGTATTATGAGATCAATCTATTGAGAGATTTGCATGTTCGAAACCGCATAAACTTGGGCTAAAATTTATGACCCTACAGTATTAACTGTCTGGAGCTACCGCCCTATGGGCTGATTTACGATTGCATTAGTCCACAGTAAGGCTAGCTTCAATATGTCCGACGATCACGTCTCTGTATCCGCTTCCCCTTGATCCCCAAATGCGAGAGCTAACGTAGAACCTACTGCGTAGTGAAATGCTTAATAATTAAGTAGATTCGAACCCGGGCTACTATCTTCATTGCGTGCTCTGCAAGTCCAGATGACGCCTGGTTAAAACAGGTTCGTCCCTGGCTCAATCGATTTTTATCCGTATAGTATTTGTCGCGGTTCCTGCCATTGATCAGCGGTCGCATCAATCGCTGAAACGTCGCGTTCCGTCTACTCGTCGGTCTTTTCTAGGACCGCTCCTAGATTCTGTAGTTAAGCATTGTTTGCATCTATCGTAGCACATAAACACGCAGCAGCGGTTCGGATAGCAAGCCGTTTGGATCGTCATCGCCGTGACCGCCAACGCTATCGTTAAACGATTGAGAACCGAGATAAATAGGCTCTGGATTAGATCCGAGCAACAACCTTCTGTTTTTCATAGCTGCCATAAATACGTCCGTCTCTATTTGGTAGCTGCGTGCCTACAAACACGAAGAGAGCCACGTTGCCTCTGGGGAGACCCGCTTCAACGGATGTAGGCGCTGTTGCTGTCGCTCTTGTCGTCTGCTCGTGGCGAAAAAATTTAAATAGCATCCACTGGCTTCTCTCTCTCTCTTCTCCATCTTGAACTGGTGACGCTTAGGCAAACTGTTCTATCCCACGGTAACAAGCTCGTTGCCGTTTTGTCGACTTGGGGGTTTGTTTATCTTTAACTTCATCAGCATTGCTGCCGTGGCGTTGTCTTTGACAAATCAAGGTAGAAGTCAAGGTCCTTCGAGACAACCCGTCCCGACATGATGCGCACACAAGGGTTGCTACAATAAGAAAGGGTTTCGTGCATCTAGCTGATCAGAAGGAGAGACGTGCTAGTTAGACGCCGTAGTATATAAACTGCTGTTAGCGACACTCTAATCGTCTACCAAGCTAGTTTAATCATGAAGGTAAAACATAGTACTTGGATTGATACGTTACGTTGCACTAAGAAGAGACTAAAGCTTTGATATTTTTAATACTGACCTCTTCGCGGTCATAGCTCGAATTGCAAGATAACCAGCCATTAAAGCTGTTGCGTGTTCATCGCCCTAATGATCAAAATGTTTTTAGGCAAACTAAACATTTAGGTCATTCATTAAGCTTTCCTTAAGAAGTCTGTAGCCTGCATGTATGTTTATATAAGCCAATTTGTTGCTTTTTGGCTTGTAATAGCTCTGAACATGTACGATTTTTCAACTGAATGATTCAACTGGATCCAGGTAGGCCACCTTGGTTTTGTCGAGCTTACATTATGTCTCTTGAATACGTACGACTTACAATTGTATGCGCTATCCATGACCCTCTGTGAAAATACAGCATTCAGAAGAGTGAAATTTAATTAGTGGCAATAATAAATCAACATTTTAGAAACTCCTGCTTCTGGCGCTGGTTAACGCGGTCGCGTGTCAGAATCAGCTGCGACTTGACCAACAGCAGATCGGGCAAGGGCGTCCAGGCCTTTACCGTTCGGCTGTTACCGCTGAATCTTTACGGCCGTATGAGTATGGCTATCAGCTGGACGACACGAATGGCTCGCATGGACACATCGAGAAGCGGGACGAGCAAGGTCGAGTCGAGGGCGAATATTCAATCAATCTCGGCAATGGTCGAATTCGTGTAGTCAGATATGTAGCTGATGAGAACGGCTATAGGGCCGACGTCACCACAGATGAACTCGGAACCGAGTCCAAGAACCCCAATGATGTTTACATCGGATCCACCGCAATCTCGGGCTTCGATGCCGCACTGAAGTATGGTCCCTTTGCGCCGCCCCATGTTGAACAGCCGCTCCTTGTTGCTGAACGTCCTCAGGTGCAGACGATCAATAGTCAGGTAAGATTAGCATTAGACAGATTCGTTTTGCATGCATGAAGTCATATTTCAGTAGTTACAACTGACTGGCATGTGTTGAGCCAGGCGAGTTTACCCCCCAAAATCTATGGATTTAGTGAGTCGACTGCTTCCATACGCAATCATACCCATATAGTCTAGCTCACACCTAAAGAATTGTTCAACACACGCTGACAGTGATCATTCATGCACGAAGAGTTCCTCTGTCCCGTGAAAATATTAACTGGAAAACTCGGGCTGCATGGATGGTTGTACTGGCGATGTGAAGTAATCCGCGCTTGAGATCGAGCATGGACATGCTTTGTTTCCAGTTGGGGGCCAGGCGTAAGAAGCAGCGCCCGGCAGCACTGCTGGATATTTTGCTATATAGTAAAGAATGACTGGCGAAAAAGACAAGTTCATCATGTGTGTACAATTCACACTCGCTTTGCTGTGACGTTTATTGAACCGCTTTTTTCTCTTCAAGTCCAACTACAACAAGGATTAAGTTTCAAGTTTAATGATTATGGATAATTTTCGGACAATGTAATTTAAATAATATCTGTTTTGATTATCGCAGATATTGGCCTTTAACGTAAGAGTGAACATTCTCTGCTCAGATTGTGTCCTGGCAAGAAAAAAATCATAATATGGGTTCTTCAATTAGCAATAGTAACGAACGATGATTGCGTTACGTTCTCAGGTTGCCCTGCCCACGTACGGAACGTTTGCCGCACATAACGGTTAGTCTGCAATAAGCAGATACTGTTGAACACTGCGTAAGTCAACAAAATCAGCTTGACAGGCTTGTTCCAACGCAAATCTCATTTGCCCTTTCAACTATATTTATATGCGCGTTTGATACATGATAGGAAATAAACGATGCTAGACGGAAAAATACCAAATTACATGGAATATTTATTTTAACACTATGCCTTTCTGTATGAGACAACGTGATACTAAGTACGAACAGGGTGATCTAGCTATTCAAGCGATGCGTGTCTTCTTCTTCCTTAAGTACCTATAGTCAAATGGACTACATTGCCATTTTGTAATAAGCACACGTACGGTAATATTTCAAGGTTAAAAGGAAGCATTGTAACAAATAGCAGTTGTTAGAAAACGTCGACAGCGCGGTATTTTCTGTGCGACAACAATTCACTATCAACTTCTTTGGTGTCATAGTTCCTATATCTATTTTAAAGACGCTACGATATGGGTCTGAAACAAGATGACAAGATGCCTTAAGAGGAAGGAATATGCACTGTTATGTATCATGAAGCAACCAGAATATAAAAAAAGTACATGTTATTCCTACGAGCGAGTCGTACCAGTATACTGAGGATGACAATAACGAACGAAAAACAAACACGGCATACACGTATGTACATGCTAACTGTGTTTTGTATATGTCCCTTACAAACAGACCTCTGCAATGAAGTATTGGGTCTGTAATGAAGTACGTCTACTAAACGACGAATAGACGAAACGAGATAGATTCATGATACAACTAAGAGATGAATATTCAAAAAATATGTTTACCTTTAGGTTAATAGCATGTTCTTCCCGACTGGATTTTATGCGAGAATAACATGTACTCGTCTTAATGGCAAAGTAATATTAGTAGTTGTGTCATTTTCTCCTACAAAATATTCTCTTGGGCTGACAATATCTGCTAGCCCCGCTGGGCTTTGGTCAGTACGAAGCTTGTCCAAAATCAGGGTTTGAAAGCTCCTAAGGGTATAAGTGAAACATTTACTATGCGATTACTAAGACATGAGAATCATAGAAGCAGCTGTTTTCCGTCTATACACCGAATTTCTACTTAAACGGGCCTCTCCTTAGCTTCAAGGCGGACGACAGGCATGCGATTGATATAAATCATCAGACAAAGGGAATTAACGCTGGATTTCATTGTAGGACAGAAATTGAATGATTCAACTGGTTAGGCAAAGCTTATTTGGATCTCTCAGAGACATACGAGCGAAATAGAAACTGTCGTTAATTTCTTCTATCTTTTATCTTACCTTCTTATGTTGGTGCTTTGGGGTACAAACAATTAAGATGTCCGTCGTTAGTAGAAGACTTTATAAAAAGCTTTCTACTAACGACGGTTTAAGCGATCAACGTTCTTGCTGTTACTACCATTATGCGCAAATACTCGAAAGGGATGAAGTGTTACAGCGGCACAACGTTTCTTTTATCCGATCTTTTATCCGACAGTAGTATCTGAATGACGTCTGAAGAACGCCTGCACAAACGTGCAGGCATGCGTTAGGGCTAATGATGCTTCGGTAAATTAAAAACTATAAAATAGGCCGACGCAAAAAATCTATGCGAACTGATGCAGCAGATAAACTAACCAAGATATCAATATTAATAGTAGTAGAATAATGCATATATATCTATCTTAGTTTATCATTCTTTGAAGCGGTAATCGTTAGAGGCTTAGATGCGAGAGATTCATTCTCGCCCAGGGCACGTTGCAGACTGGTAGTCAGAGCGGAGCACTAAAAATCTAGAAAAAGGAATGCCAGTCGATGATAAGTTCAAAACAGTCGGTCGAACCAGCGAACCAGAAAGCACGGAACGTTACTCATAATGTTCCGTGCTGCCGTAAAGTGTTATGAGTGCTATGTTTTAGTTTATCACCTCTATGATGCACTACATCGACGGCCGGCAATATGACCGTATAGAACCCAACGGCCTTGGTAGGATGCTGGAGCACCTAACTGAAAGATATCGCTAACGACTTATCTTAGTTAACACACATTGCCATAACCAGAATACTTTCAACATGAATTACGTACATTTATGGAATCTAATAGCAATCCGACGGTTGCGTACGGTGAAAACGTAATGGATTATATGTTCAGGTCGCGTACGTTTATATAGTCAGTTGAGACGCAATCTTGTGAAGATGCTAACGTTAGCATACATTGTGATTCATTATCAGTTTGGCGTGTCGCAACGATTCTAGCCTATATAAACGCTAACTTTACAAAAGTTCCCATACAAACAAAGAAATCAATTCAACTATGTGCTGATGATTTGTGCTGTATATTATTGTCACATGTTTGCAAGAATAAACATAATTTCTTAGATAAGCACTACTCCTGCTTTATTGATATCATTTGCAAAGAGGCACGTAGAGATAACTGCATTGTTTTATACACATTTACTATCACAGTCCGCTATTGTTGGCCTGTCTTGTATTATATAGAATATAGGTAACAGATACATATATATATATATATATATATATACTATGGCAAATTCTTGTGCAACAACACCACTGGGCTTATCTTAAAAGGTTGCTAGAATGTAAAGTACTCGGTACAACATCGAGTTCGGACAGTGAGACTGCTAGCACTTGAGCTCTTGTTTGTCTTCTGCATCACGTTTCCGTCCTTTGCAAGCGTTCATTGAAAACTTGCGTGCGTGACGAAGTATGATACGGATACAGAACTGTTATCTTTTGACAGACAAGCTGCATTAATCATGCCAGAACCGAGAAACAAAACGGATCTTGGGATCTTCTCCTTCTTAAAGACAACCACAAAATGTAGTGTACGCCTGTGTAGCTCATTAAGTACTAAGGCATTTCTTTGGTATGCTTTGTTGTGTTACACTATTCCAGTATCAATACTTCCGTTAGCTCCTTACGAGGCCCTAGCTAGCAGTATCGAGTTTGCTTAACTTAACGCAACTTTCCTTCCAAGAGATTTCAGCGGATGCGCGTTTACATTTTGTAATTCGTTCAAAACTAGCTTTTCGAGCTGCTATTCTAAGCAGTGTTATCCATTGGCAATAGCCTCTGAATAACCTTAATCTGTTGCCATTTTAAGCCATGGTCGAAAATGTATTTCTCCACGATGACGCCTCTTCACGACGCTTTCGCCGATGTCAGTTCTATCAAGCGACACCAACGAGTCAACAACTGTCGTTTGAGCATAACATCCGAATACAGAACAGCCAAACCAGGCGAGTTGGCAGCGCGCCATGCCAATCTTAAGAGCATTCCCAAATGGAACGCGTGGAGGGCATTGAGGATCCAGCTTTTGATCTTGAGCCTGAAAACGTTGAAGGTCATTAGTACTTGGCTCCTCCCGCCCTCCGGCCTTACACTATCCACCGGCTTCTGGAAAGAGTACGGCGAGCAGCTTGTGCGATCGACAATCCTCTCGAAGCTGAATAAATTCCCGTGCTACGTGGGCGTCTATCCGGGACATGGCGTCGCCGTGAAGAATGCCCAACAGATTTTCTGCAGGGACAATAAGTAGATTGCACAACTTGTACAGCGTGTCAAAAACCTCGATCATGATTGGTAGCTGCAGCTGGGCTATGATGGCGCGGTACTCGGTGATGTCGCATAGAAGGCCCAGGCCGGCATTATGCGAATAACGGAAACGCCGGATATTGCTCAAAAGCGCTTTATGGAAACGTCGACCAAACTCAAACATTACTTGCCGTTGATTTTGGCCGTCAAGGGATTCGTCAAATGCAGTGATGCAGTTTCGCGTGTACATGATCACTTTTCTGGCCGTAGGACTGGTCTGATGATCTAAGAATTCGTTGTACTTTTGTTTCTCTAAAAGTACCCTTATCCACGCAGTGTACGACTTAATCGATCTTTTCAAACCGATCCTAATTGACTCCTCTAACGCTGATTGTGACTCCCTTTTTGCCCGAAGAGCCCTGCCTTCTTCAGCCGTACCGGACAGAAGTGGGAGGATTTCTTCGTAGAAAGTGTTCTCCACCAAATGGAATATAGCGTTGGTCTGGTAAACACTCCGTAGGAAATGCTGTTTTGGCTCCTGGTTGTGGTCTTGTGACACAGGAATCGTTTTGATGCCAAGATGGACCCCATAGAGCAAATGTTCCCGGACGAACTTGTGCAAGAATAGTTCCCACAGGGCTAGTGCCTGACGGCCACAATCTGATCCTCGAAGAATCAGTGATGTGCGTTCAAACGACTCACGTAGTTCCTACGAAATAAACAAGATATATTAGATAGTGAAACCCTTTGAAAAGCAGTTTGAATCGACTTGATACCATTTTAGTAAGCCTTACGAAACTGATCGATTTCGGCGGCCTTCCTAGGTAGGACAGGCACGCATTATTCTTACCTGTAACATATTGACGGCCAAGGTTTCACAAATGAAGGTTTCTCCTCCATAGTCTTTAACGGATGGTGCGACATTGATAATTGTGGCCGCCATGGGGGCAATTTTCGACTGAATTCCTCGACGAAAGTCGCGCAGAGGTGATGGTGTAGTCGACTTTCGTAAGTGACCAATCGATTGGTAGTACGCACGAATAAGTTCATCCAATCGGGTCCTCATACAGCTAAAAGAGTTCCAAGGCCCAGATTAACATTCATTAGCTTTTTATGTGGCGTCTACCCAAACCGACATAACCTAATCGCATAGTTATTGTTGTAATGCTATTGAATATATATAGGCCCTAAAATATGCCAGCTGGAATCTAATGACTTCCGCTGGGACACACGAGCGTCCTGTGGAAGCGATGTGTACCTATATTCCAACGCTTGATACGTGCGAATATAGGGTTGAAAGAGCTCTTTTGGCACTTTCCGAAGTTGGTTTTTTGTGGCAATATCCATAGGGATCTCTTCCTGAAGTTCCTCGCACAGACGGCGGGTTTTCGTGTAGAGCTGGGCCATTCTGGCTAGATGTAGCTGGCGAGCAGTCGTTGATGTAAAATCATCTTTGGACAACTGCATTTGTCCAGTAACATGATTGGCAATACGGACGCTCAGTGTATGCAAGACAAACTTGCCCATCACACATTCGGGGTAAGGAAACACCTAAACGAAAGATAATGTTAGAGGTTATCTTTAATAATTTTATGTGAATCACCAACAATATTAAATTGAAAACCAAAACATACAATTAAGGTTATTGTTAAGGAGATACTTAAGGCCTTAGCGTGGATGAACTGAATACCCACTAGTATTAAGAACAGAAACTAGCAGTCTCCTTAGCTGTGTGCGATAAATGGCGACTGACCTTTTGAACGAGGTTTGCTACCTTTCGAGTTAACGGCATAACATCCTGAAACACATCTGGGTGGATAAATGCCTTTTTTTGGGCGTTCAAAATGAACTGATCTACACAGGCTCCATAGCCACGAAAATTGCTCATGAGACCGACAATTTCTTTCATTTTTGCCGTATCTCCATAGCGTTGAGCAGTGGAAAGTTCGGCTAGTAGCTCTGCTTCAACCTGAAAAATCCATACAGTTACAATTCAGAAGGGGTTAATTCATTAAGACTTTTTTCATATTTATAATTACCCAATTCGTTTATTTGGGTTTCATGCAGATGAGAACAGATCCTATAATTCTTAGATATTCCTATTCTTTTTAAGCTCTTCTTCTACTTTTAAGCTAACCAATCGTTGCCAGTGAACGTTTGACGCAATAATTTATTAACTGTTAGAAAAAAAAAACTAGCACCCAATCTAAGCCGCTGCTTCTCCGTAACCGGTCTACCAAATATAACTTTCTTCTATTGTAGCTGCTTCCTGAATATGTTACGAGACTATGCACCTTCGAGTATTCATCCGCTATCTTTTGTTTAGCGTCGTTGTAACGACTAGACATCAACTCGCTTGCGGCCAAGTGAAGTTTGAGGACGTTGTGAGCATGATCCGAAACACCCTTATGCGAAGCGTCATTTGCGTCCTTCCTAGCAGAATTCAAATCGCCGGAGAGAATGGCTTCAAATTGAGCCACCAATGATTCAGCTTCAAGGAGCCGACTCCGCGGATAATCGTGCCCTTCAAGCATTTCACCAAGGTACGACGTCTAAAAAAAAGCGTAAAAAGATACGTACTTCAAAGTGGGTTTAAGGATGCCCTATTTGAGCCTAAACGTTCTACAGGGCTAAATGCATTCAAATAGAAGACAAAAACTATATTAATTTTACTTGTTCTTAGTTATGTTCTATGAACACAAATAATACTATTCAATAACTGTAAAGCTACCGTAGCGACGATATGGTCTACTTGACGTTTTGCGTGCTTGTATCTTTGACGGGTGGCCTTCTGCTGAGCCAGTAGTTCCTCGGTTCGTCTATGGAACGTTGATTCGATTTTGGAGCATCTCTAAAAAGGGTTGAATATTACGCAGCATTACTTTATTACGAAAACTACCTTTAGCACGAGATGATTCTTTTTGGCAACGAGATACGTACAACATTTAAGTTAACCCACGTACAACATGATTTCGAAGTTCGAGCGATGATCTCCGTACAGTTTACGGGCTGATTGTATATAACGTGCAACGAGTGGTGTGAAGTGATTTACTGAGGGTAAACTGAGGAAAATAAATCGCACAGAGGAAGTATTGATACTATCGTCTTCACTGCAATGGCCATCGACGTTGTCTTCACCATTCATCTTACCGAGCTATGCGTTCATTCTATTGAACCTGTTTTAATGAATTCACTTTTCAACCATTAGTAGAGATAGTGTTAACCGCCACTGACAAGAAAACCCATTCATTTATCAAATGAATACAGTGAGTGACTTTGTACAGAACCCCACCTCTTCGTATCTGCTTATGGTGCGCTCCCTGAATTGGAATTCTTGGGTGAGTTCCCCTATCGCACGCTCGAACGTTTGCCTCAGGACACGAATGTCGTTATTCGTTTCGAGTGTTTCTCCGCCAAGGGCCTGGCGTGCAAGCCGCTCGACGAAGCTGTCAACATCAAACTCCTCCTGAAAGGTTAGTCGCCATCTTTAAGTACATCGCCATTGCAATGAAAACGGTACACAGCTGCTCTTGCCTCTTGCTAAGTTAAGCTTGTGGACACACACATATATATATGTATATATATGCGAAAATGGTATAGGAATCCATCCGGGTTTTCAAGTTTCTTTATTTTGGAGCTATGACATTTTTTTATTTATAATAAATTAACGTTTGTGTAACTTACGTGCAAATCGATAAGTAATACAAATGTTATTTTAAAAAAATAAGTTTGAGGAGTAATACAGACGCAAGCCTCTAAATTCAGTATCTGATTTTCCTGTGTGAAAATCTGCAAGCTTTGTCCATAGTGTGCGTGTTTGTAGGAACGCAGTGCGACGCTAACATCAAGATTATGAGTGACGAACCAGCAAAGTTCAATAAGGGTCAGAATATCTCAGATGTATCCCTGGCAAAAAAACAACAAAGTAAACAATGACCGGATACTCATCCGAAGGAGCCCCTTTTAAACCTCATTTACACAGGTCCTTTGGAAATCCCTGCTTCATACCCTTTGTCATGGCACCATAGCTTAAATTGTAGTTAAGTATTTGTGTTAACTGCCAAGTAGCGAAGCTCAAATCGCAGCAGCATCAGCAAGCCTTGACTGGTACATCCAGAGCCGTCACACCCTTTTAGGCATATTTCAATAGAATTCCGGCCAGCAACTGACCGGGACTCTGTAACCCGAATAGCAAGAACAATGTCGAACAGCAAGAACAAAAAGGGCCGCGGTGACACATTCGAAAGAAGCGATTGAGAGCCCAACTACCTAACTGCGTTTCAGAGTTAATATATTACAGCACTTTAGTAACCCACCCATCTGAAACGGCCGCTGCTCTACCAGCGACGTTCCGTTAGCGTGAGGCTCGCGTAAAATAACTACTCAATTCGTTTGTCTAGGCAAGACATGGGCATGTGCCTTCACATTGTTGTAGTAGGTCGTTGGCATTGTCAGAGCAGGAAAAAGCTGTTCGAACTAATAATAATAATAACAACAACAATATCGCTGATAAGGCAACGTTTTTTTCGATCTCATGTCCGAAGCAAAATGATTAAGGTCACGACAATGCTTATCGTCACATCAGCTCTTGCCGTAAGAGTTAGTTAGAATTTCTGAAACTAACCAATGGATTATAGATTTCAAAAAAGTATTAGTACAACGCGGAATCAACCCTTTTCACCTGAGACTCTGCTTGACTGATTCGTTGTCGGCTGTGAAGTTGCAGTCCCTCAAACCAGAAATTTGACAGAGCCATTGTGTTAGTTATAACAGACTGAGACGCTCGAGTCAGTAATTTGTTGTGTTACATTCTTGTGTGTGTTGCATGTATTCGTATTTTTTTTTTTGTTTTGGACATATTGTGTAAAACGCCATTTATCTTTCCGATCAGTTGCTGGAAAAAGCCGTCAACAGATCTAGTTTTCCCAAACGACTCTGATAATACTGTTTCTTATTTGATTGACTCTTCATCCTCAGCGCCACAGTTGTTCGACTATACCAATACTTGTTAACTGGTCGTGAAAAAGCAGCTTGCGTCTATTAGGCCTGATATATTTCTAGAAGGCATTTAAAACCTATCGTTTCTCTAATTTGACCCTTAATGGTAAGTCTACTTGTATGTGGAAAAAAATCATTATTAGGTACCATAACAACGAATTGTCTTCGCGCAAGACCTATCTCCACCTAAAGAGAAAAATCAGTTTTTAATAAAACCTTACTTGAGACGAACCACAGCTAATTTTTCCCTTCAGAACTTTTCTTCAAACCTCAGAACTAGTTCGCGATCCCCATACGAAACGCTGCCAAACTGTATTTGTAACTATATTAGAAGTGTAATTGTTAAAAACTTTGTCCGTAAATACAATCCAGTGGAAACCTACGTAAGTAACTAAATGCGTTTTACGAATCCTTCGTTAAAGCTGGTCGAGATAATAAGGGTTTCGCTCGTTTCATTCATTCATTCATCTATGCTTCCATCCATCCATCCATCCAGAGAAATCATGCAATGACGACCTATATTAAAATAGCGGTCGACTAGAAGACTTGTTTGCTTGATATCAACACTGCCCTCAGTGGCGTCTTTGCTTAAGTCAGTTTCAATTGTTGGCAATCTCTATGCGTTTGGCAGCGACGGGGGAAGATATTGCATTGGTTCGCGTGTCTGTTATGGCGAACACCAACAGCAGCGGCACTAACAAAGTAATATTTCATAAAGGTAAGAGGAGACCCGTCTGGGGATCAGATAAGTTAGCATGACATTGTTATTGGACAAGGTGGATGATGGTCAAGTGAGCCTCACCCTAGAAGAATGGCATGGCGAAGCCATTCTTCTGCCTTGTAATACGGTTCGTTTCGAGAAGCTGTCAACGGCATAAAAGACGGATTCGCATCACTGCTTTCGCCGACCCGTTTTTAAAAGCGCTAAAAGGCCAGCTCTACAGTCAAGAACGCTGGACTAGATAGATCAAAAGGGGCTCATGTTTTGTATGATTTACTTAGCATACTAGAACGCACGTTTATTCAATAGTATCGAACAATGACATCAAACAGCCGGGGTTGCTGGAAACGGAGCAGCGGAAACCGGCAGAAAAAATCCCTTGATGAAGCGCGTTTTTGTTTTATCTTGAAGTTGTTGTCGCTGAATATGACTCTGCTAATCGGCATCACAATACAGAATCGAGCAGTCATGGAGAAAATCATTACTGCTCAGAAGGTTCGCGAAGGTCGTACGGGCGATAACCGAGATCTTATTTTAGAAATTGACGTTCAATTGAAAACAATTTTGGGATATTTAATTAATATTTAACACACCCGAGAAACACGCACAAAAGCCTGTCTGTCAAGGACAGGTTCGCAGTACGACCGTTGAGATTACCGAAAAAGACTTTGTCCTCAAAGCAGGGACGTATATTAATATTTAATCTGGTACTGCCAAAGACGCGGCCCGAGCCAGAATGGTGCCCTGGACCAGAAAGTACCCAATCTTCAAAGTTATGCAAAGATACATGCAAGAACAGTAACGTTTAAAATATGGTAACCCTATAATCTAGCATATTATATTAACGGGGGTTCCAACTCTGCCTATGCTGTATAGCGGCGAAAGTGATCGGGTCACAAGTGCCCGACGACATTTACGGAAGCAAAAGGCCGGGCCACCTTTGTAATTGTCTGTAACAAGACTAAATATTCACTGATTTTTATATTCACCTTCACAAACGTGGAAACGTAGTATATATGCAAGCTGAGCCAAAAGTCTTGACAGCTGAAAAGTCTGTATTTTACACCTGTTAGAGTAGCAATAATAAGTTATATATATAACTTATTATTGCTATTATTATATTATATAATATATATATATATATATATATATATATGGTATTCTCATATTAGTCAATAAAACAGTCTAAATGATGACAATAGTCAATATTCTGGTATACATATATACTTTACAAACATGTATTACAACATACTTGTATATAATAGAGTTCCCAAAAAAGAGCTTTTTTGTATGTAATATGTATATCTATACTTTACGGCACTATTTAGTTTCATCGTCGGATAACGACCATGATCATTCATCATGAAAACAGTAATGCCATAGTGACACATAACTGGTTTTTTTGACGTAATCAGGAAACTGTGGTGGCCAGAAAGGACCATGTATCCGCCAGAGCAGGGGAAAACGGAACGGCCGGTTTCGTTATCCGTAAGTATGAGACTTCGACCGATATCGGAACGGTTTAAATATCAGTAGAATACGATACATGTCATTATTATTCTACAATAAAGTTTGTATTTTTATTTACAATAAGCTGTAAAGTAATAGAGCTTAAAGGGTAATCCGGCGGACATGAAAGCGATGCCGACGCTATTTAGGTCTCTTTTACATGTTATAATTTGCTGCCCATTAAGCTCTCATTTATTAGCTAAGAATATATATATATATATATATATATTAAAAATAATACTAAGGTAAAGATCGGATCTAATCAAGATCTAATTGGTCTAAATCAAGAAATTCGTCGTTAGGAAATAGCGTGATCAAGATAAAGATCTATTGACAAACAGAAATTATCAGTATCGCTCCACAAGATGCTGCTGATAGAACTTCGAGAGAGATGTTCCCTGTATTTTGTACAGTAACAAGTCGAACTTCAATGAGAGCTATTGTTTGAGGTACGTGCATCTATACAATGATAGGTTCGGCGCAACGGGCTAAACATGCATGTCGTGCGTCGACTGCTGCACCGGCTCAAACGCTAAAGAAAAACTATGTGTAAAAAAAAAGACCTACGGTTACATCATGCAGATACCAAACCTTAGTTGAAGGCAACCTGAATATTTTTCGATCCTACTGTAATAAATATAATGTAACAAATTGCCAAGAGCAAAACAAAGCCTAAAGCCATTATGATGTTATAGGTTAATATAAGGTACAATGATACCTTTACCTGTTCAAGGTAACCAATAAGATGTCCCATATCGGTAGGATTCACTTCACGTCCTTCATAGTTTTACCTGGAGACAAAAAAAAATTGATTTAATCAGATCACAACCTTTCTGGCCTTTGCCGATATTTACGATTTCAGAAAAAGTTACTATTTAGTTACCTACACTCACTTTGCGGAAGTTTCATAGAACGTCTATTGTATTATTATTATTGAAGTAAGTTCGAATGGTCTCATTCATGGTTGGTTATGTAACATACGTTAAGCACAGATGTCCACGGAATAAATGTTCACATCGATAGTAGATCAGCGTAAGAGATACTGACAGCCATCTTTGTGTTCGTGAATGATAATGAAGTGTCATTTTCAAACGTGGAAAACTAGACACAGGCTGATTTTGATTAACGACCAACCGAATTAACACAATCTAGATTGACAAACTCTTTTCGCTTGTCCTTGAGGAACTAACATCTTTTTCTAACGGGCCTTATCTTTACCATTTTTCTCTCCAGGCCGAAACTATGCTGACCGGCAAACAATCAGCCGGACTAGTTCATGCTAAAAGGTCAATTGGAGTCTTAGTAGTCAGTAGATAGAACTCGTTCTAATAGGGTAAAAGGAAGACAAAGCATTCTCGCACCGTCAAACTGACCCGACATTTCCTAATACCTTTTCAGCTAAAAACGATTGCAAATAATGATCTTCTAGTATAACTGCAAGACACGCTCTTTTCAAAACTTCCCGGGTACGACTAGCACCGCGCTTGTATTGTTGCTCAATCTCATCTTATGTGGAAACTTGACGATGTTTCATAGCGTTCTTTTACTTTTAATTAATAATAAATAAATAGATATTTATTTGACAAAGGCACGTATTTTAAAGGACAAAAATGGACACAACATCTACAGGAAAACTGGATTCTTCTGGTTAGATTCCGCCAGCGGTTCAAGATTTCAGAGTAGATTTAAGCTCTGATTTTTATTAAAGAGGCTATGTCGCTTGGAAAGATGTTAGATAACGTCGCCTAAGCCGTCTTTCGAGATAATCTGCTGCAGCTCTCTTGTCCCTATGCCTTTGCTATCGGAAAATTCGTGTAGAAAAAACGTGAGAAGCAACCTAAATGCACAAATGATTACCCTCAAAGTTATCGAGATGTTTTATGGCCCACGACACTTGATAACTTCACAAATACCTAATAATCCTCATCGCTTCAGCTTCATGTGTGTGTAAATTTCCTGCGTAAAGCTGCTGTCGCATCTCCGTGTCTGTGCGTTAATCTGCTATTTTAGCGCTTAGGGAGAGGCGCTTGAATATGATTGGCCTTGCCAGCACGTTAACAAGACCTATATTTGTAACACGTACACTTCACTAACTCAGCATAAATCATCAGTGTTATACATCTACTCTGTAATTCAGCTGTATCTGATCATGAAACATTTACACGATATGCATTTCCACAGTAGAAGTGTTGCCGTGGGCGTATTGGCTCGTCACTCGCCGATAAAATTGTGGAAAATCTCACGTAAATTTTACTGAAAAGATCTCGTTTTATCATTACATGAGATACTTACGATGATAATCTTTTTTGATCTCGTTTATCGTTCTCACTAAAAAAAGGAGACGCGAATTGGCAGGATATGCGTCCTCTATTCGTTTTGCTATATACATTTTACATACATTTACTCTATATACATTTTACTATAAAACACTCTCCTGATTAGTGTTTAGCGGGCGACAATTAGTTTTCGAGCGCTTACTCTTAATAAGCATGTGACGCTTAATGAGAGCTTAATTGTAATGAAACCGAGCGTTTCCCGTTATGATGTTAACGGGAGACGCGCGTCGGCATTTGAAAGATACTTGAATTTCTAATCTAAGGAAGTTTTTCTCTGCGACATCTTGTACGTTTCAATACGTAATGAAAATAACGTTTTTCGTACTTTCTTTCCACCTCCCTTGGAAATTACCGTTAGAAAAAAAAAACAAGTCATTCTCGTGCAGATATTTCATATGATTTTTGCGGAAATCATATGAAATTTGCTCGGAAATCAGAACGAATTTGGAAACCTACGCAGGCGCAGACTGCAACATACACCCACAAGTCTGGATGCGCTTGCTCGATAGTTATCATCGGTGCATGCTAGATGCTGTCTAATATGAGATACAATAGCTAAAGCACTCGACGGATCTAACAATAAATTAACTCTACTACATTTCCTTGTCGTTACGCGCTCGCTCGTCGTATTTGAACAGTAGCCGAGGTACAGTTGGTGCATAAAACGTGCATGCACGATAACATAGCTTTAGCTCGTCCTGCCATCATGCGATCCAGCGCCATATAACATATATACCGTGCCATATGACGCCGTGAATTGGATACTTTCCAAAATACATCCATAAATCTAACCGCTCTTCGTGTGACAGCTACAGACTGGGCCGTCCACTGAACTGCTATTACTTGGCGGGATGCAACCAATGCGGTTCTACCAATCCGATGACGGTCATTGGAGAGGCACCTGGTATCATTTCAACGATAATTCACATATCTATTAGATAGTTGACTGTTTCTAGGCTGTTGCATGCGGGGGCCGCTGAGTGTCAAAAAATGTCACTCGTCTTAAGTCAACACTGTCGTAAAATTTCAATGTTGCTCCAACGCACGCCCAATCTATGACGTCGGCACGGCAAACAGATCAAATTGCCGCATTTGTACCTAAATAATGGCAAGGATAGCTTCTATAATAAAATACATTTGACTGTTGCTTCATTTTTTCATATGCATGTTATGTATTGGTTACAAGAAAATACAGAACGAACCATAGCCTCGTTTGTTCGGATGACAGGAAATATACTGTCGTCTTGGAAATTTCTCCGACCTGAAAGAGGCTCGCACTAGAGAAAGCTCTGGTTGTCTTCTAAATATCGTGTTGAAGTGCTGGGATCGGCCTTAAATATCAATGTTAGACCTCGTAAAGCTGATCACAATGTTCACAAGTTAATCTATATCAGTAGCGTATAGATATCCCGATGTTGAGGTGACGCACTCTAAACTCGAAGATTATTTTACACGCGAAACGATCATGCTATGTTGGTTGGTCATTGATTGCCTAACGCAGAATCGAGGCAGACGTACTGCAACAAGTTGTAAAAACCAACTTCCACTAGGTGAAAATCGAAAATTAGAAGCTAGACACCTGATTATTACCGGTGCTCCAAAGCAGCTCAAACTATAATACATTTGTCAGACTATCACTCCAACACCGAAATCGCGTTGCCACGTGGGACCATCGCAGCGAGCACCATATAGCGTACGCCCTGAATAAAAACTACCTGCCTGATATAAAAGCTGTTTATTATAAAATACAAATATTCACCAAGCTTCTACAAAATACCATGTAGTTGTATATGTTTAATTTTTTAAATGTTCAGGCTATGCGTGTAAGGGTACTGTTATCATCTATTCTGTACTTTGTGTTAGCAGTTCGAAATGGTATATGCGTAACCATACATACGCGTATTAGGTTCTCTTCATGCACCTCAGGAAGCTGCGATACGTCTTTTCGGCAATCAAAACAACGACTCTTCTTTCTTTACTACACGATATTAATGGACAGTAATAGTGATGTATTATACAATCAACAAATGAAAGGCTTAGTAGCTCTTACTTGATTGCTCATTCACCTTCAGAGAAAAAAATAAGAGCGAAACAATCAGCCAGGGCCACGGTCGGCGCAGGTTCATCATTAGTAATGCGCCAAAGCAAGAATACGAGACACGCTTCGAACGTTTATATATATGTTATACAGTTCATATATTGCGTAAACAGTAACTAAACGTACGTGTCCAACTGATAATTTACGTTGTTGTGTTGTGTAATCAGATCTTCGCTTTTTATTTCGTGAAGTCCGTTAATTGAATAAGTATGGAATGAAAATTTTCCAGTTGGCCAGCGACTTCTGC
This sequence comes from Varroa jacobsoni, assembly GCF_002532875.2. Classification (NCBI taxonomy): domain Eukaryota; kingdom Metazoa; phylum Arthropoda; class Arachnida; order Mesostigmata; family Varroidae; genus Varroa; species Varroa jacobsoni. Next base: position 166,969 of record NW_019213339.1, on the reverse strand, counting down.
TCTGCTTAATGTACAAACTATCTATTTGTGTCTGTAGTAGGTAAAGCGGCCGCGTGAACTCTTTGTGCTCTTTTATTATCAGTATTAATCCGCCAGTTTTCCTTTGTCATTTCTCGATATTCATCCAGTAACAAAGGTCCAAATTCCGCAAACAACTTAAACTTGGGAAAGTGACATCGCGCAAAGCTAAGAGTACATTAACGAAGAAAAGCAAGTCCAATTCAAGGTTTAATAGATTTACTAGTGAGAGACCTCCGATCGTCGCTACCTCCCTGTCAGGCAACAACGCTAACAACAGAGAACAAATTTTGAGTTTGTTCAGTATACTCTTACTGGTTTGTGAGCTGCTTTGGGCAGAATCAGCTTGAACTATTGATTTTGTCAATTAGCTCGACGCCTAAATAATTGCAGGGGAAACTGGGAGGGTCGTGTGATATTGATTCGAGAGGAGCTGCTATGCAAAGGTCGATCTACTACTCCAGACACGCGAGAGAAGGTCTGTTCGGTTGCACCGCAAAACGACATCCGGTAAATATTACCGATCAGTTGACGCCTTCCCGTTAATAGTAACATCGTTAACGCTGCTGGGGTACCAGGGGTGGATGTGGTGGATTAACCTGGTCCCAGTACCCGTAGTCAACACAGCGTCTATAACCTCGCAGCCGCACGCGGCTGAATAAATATTGACCAATTTTAACTGAGGAGCCTTCGTGCTTTGGAATTCGTATACTGTATAGCGTTGCGGTACTTACGCTCGGCGAAGGATGCCAGCAGTAAATACCTCATGTACTGTAGAACAACAGCGTTCTATAAGTAAGGAGGAAAAGCTCGGTATGTTAACATCTAACTTGTATAACCACCACCGTTGTATAATATATATACATTGTATATATACATATACAACATATTTCTTTTGGAACAAGTGAGCAAACTTAAGTTAATTAAGTGTATTGGCCTTCAGATACTTAGTTAAAATGTCTACTATGGCCATGTGAAATAAGCGCGTACTCTTAGTTGTTTGATACCTCATATATATATATATATATATTTTACGTGAACGTTTATATTTTACATGAAATTCCAGCATAGGTTTTTATCGTCAAGGGCCTGACCGAAACAGGGTATCGATAGCAGATTCAAATGTACATTAGGAGACTAAATATGGTAGTTCTATCAACTCGTCAATTGTTATGCCTAATAGTATAAAAACTGCTTAACCAGTGTGTGAACCAATTTCACCACCATTTCATACTTTCGCGCCATTATACATGCTTATCATTATGCCGTTTCCTTTAATCATGAAATCTAACAAACATAGTCTAAGGATAACAAGTTTAGTGGCCCACATACTACACGGCCTTTTGAAGCAAACCTGAGGAAAAATTTGTTACTAGCTAGAGACAGGTATTGACTTTTAAGACGGCAATAGTAAACGATAGGTGACTAAACGACAGGTGATCAACTAGTCATGCAACGAGTTGCTTAAATAACAAAATCAGAGATATATGGTTATTGATATTCCTCATTTCTCCTGCGGGAAACAACTATTATAGTTGAAGATGTCTCTGTGAGCATTGTTGAAATGCGTAAAGCCGTTGTTGAAGGAACATCGGAAAGATGTTCCTTCAACAACGCGTTGTTTTGTCTATTGTATAATAAACAACTGATTTAACTTACGCGATCCAGAAAATTTAATTCTGTGTTGACTGATTATTTATATAAATTAATAAAGAAGCGCGATTGCACCACATTCTTTTCCCAACTACTTCAGTAGTACGATGATGCCAGCTCCAAAACAATTTAGAGGATACTTTCCCCCAGTACTTTTAATAACTACGAATGCGGTTTGCAGATTACTAAACTGTTGTAAAGTAAATCAAAAGTTGTAAACGTTGCGATGATAAAGCACGTCGTGCGCAAAATATCCACTCAGAGACTACCTAGCTATCCGAGCACGTGCACGCTCACATGTGCCTATAGCGACTAGGTCATCACAAACAATGCATTTGTTTTCAGAAAATCTTGAAACTGAGTATCGTAGTTCTGCGTTCATTATCGCCGGTGACAGTGTTTTCAATAAGATAAAGTGCCTTAAATGTCATAAACGCAAATAAGGCGCGAGTTCAAAAATAGCGCGTACGGTCATCCCCATGATTAGACGAAGACGACCGACCGACCGACCAGGTACATTTTAAATGCATGACATGATCCCAAAACGGCGTAGACGGTGAACGTTACTCATTTAAGTGACGAGATGGTTCCCTGTGGAAATGGGCGTCTCCAAACTACTCAGTAGATAATAAATGACCATGAATCGACCAAAACAGACAGTTAAACGGATCGCAGGAGCTCGTCGCCATCAACGCTGTTTACACATACGCCCGTCCATGCACATAGCAGATGCACAAAATAGAACTAGTGGTTCTATTAAAACTACTCCCTAGCCACGTAGGTGGCCACTGTCAGCGCAACAGCAACGCCAGAAACGGTTATAACCATTACGTGACACTTTATTTCTTTAGAGCTTATAATCCGCAAAAAAACGGCATATCTTTCGTTACAATGTAGTCTTCTGACCTAACGAAGTGGTTGATGAGAAAGGGCATAAAGGTCGATAAACCATCTTTAGATTTGTAGGTGCTTTTGTGTGTCGCTATGCGTGCATCTTTCCAGCGATTTCGGGAGAGTATTCTTTGCCAACCCTTGATCTAGAATGTGTATTATATGATCTTGTTGTTTTTAGAGCGCGCTGGCAGGTCTGCGAAAGTGCCGGAAATGTGGATCAATGATAGTGCTGGGACATACGAAATTATTCTTTTGTCGACTCATATCTTTTTGGACCTAAGCAGGACCAGGTGGCTAACCAAAGTATACACATGTATATGCCTACAAGGCCCGATTAAAATGAGATAACGTTATAATGGACCAAGTTCAAAACTTGCAAAAATCAGTTATTGTTGATCATGAGTATAACTTTTCGCAATATGATTAAATCATCTATTGAAATAGGTGAGTCGACAACTGATGAATGTGCAATGTAACTCCAGGATGGGACACAGATTTACATTAAACAAACATTAAGAGATCGAATCAAGCACATACAGGGCTGTGTCCGTCCGCTGTAAAAAAAAAAAACATCTTTTCGACAAACAATTGACACTCGGTACAAAGTCGAAATGATATTGGAGGCACCTACTCGATTATTCTGGCAAACGGGGTATATTTCTGCTGTAGTACTCATGACTAACAGTTAGAAGGTGAGCGACTAGTTTAGGCTGCATATCATACGTGCCTATTGCATGGAAAAATACCAGTATCACAGTACTAACACAGCATCTTGGCCAAAAAGCACTTCTGCTATCTTACAACAACTCGATTTCCCCACTTCTTACTGCCAAACGGTGAAAAAGGTCAATTTGCCGTAAGAGCCAAGATCTATGTTAAACTGGTGCTTTTCAAGAGCCCTTCGAAATATTTTTGAAAAGCATAGATCTACATTAAATTACTAACGAAATTATCTATCGAATTAGTCAATGTGACATTCTGCGTAACAAATAGAACTTACGGCTGCACGATTCCCGTTTCAGGTTTGACTACCCCTTCATCTCAGTTTTATTAATGTTTTCAGTCAAAGCTTATGCTGATTCGACAATCACCAATGAATGGCGATCGTACGAAAACGACGGTAGAACTCATTCTGTTTGCGTCAAAGTATAGAAAGACGACATTCACAGACTAGTCATCATGCTGGCGTGGAGCGTAATTTACAAAGTATTTTCAGTAGAATTCGCGCGCTCTGTAGACTTAATATTTTTATTAAGTTATCCTATCTTTTAAAGTGTGAAAAATGTCTTCCTTAGGAAAAGGTTATTATTAGGGAGATTATCGCATATGCAACTATTTCATCTACGACAATTAGCCTTACATACATTTATGATCCATCTCGTTAGGCTACGGTACACTCCACAAATCTACGAATTCGGTTTAATAAAATGAAAAACAACCAACAACCCCTTAACTTCACACCTAATATCTCACAATATTCAAGCCATCTATGCAAGGGCCGGTGCTCACAAAATAATAAAACAGTGACATTTACCGTTGTCTGTAAACAAAAAACGCACGCAAATTGGTATTGAATTTGTATGAGTCTCTTGCTAGTGCTGAGGCGGTAGGAAAACAAATACATACCTAGTTAAAATCCACACCAATTTGGACCAAAATCAGATTCTAGGAAATGTTTCTGGCAAGTTCAATGAGTTTCCGATTGTCAACAGGTGATGCAAGTGCAACATACATATCTGATACCGATATCTGAACTATTAATAGGCTGTCGTCCTGTCTGATTGCCTTGACAAATTTACAGGCTTCCTACTTAAAATTTGCCACAAAAAGTTCTCCAATAGTATCTCGTCACTTGTTATTAGCCCTACGATAAAAGTGTCAATAGGTACAGTATCCGACAAAAACAAATATAGAAAAAATAGCTGCTTACCAAAACCAATGCAAGGATACTAAAAGAATGCTCAGTAACTGATTTTACATACGTGCGATCCTAAGTCAGCCATAGTACAAGTCAGTTTCGTACATACATGCACGCATACACATTCCACTGAGACATAGTGTAGATAGCGCTAACAATTGGTCGCTAATCCTCAAGGATCAGCGTACGAAGTCCTTTTTCTTGTACTGAAAGCACGCTTATCAGAGTTCACTATTGCACACCCCACAACAAAGCTTTGTTGTTACTCTCTATCGACTGATCTTTAAAAAAAGAGGGATTTCCACGGAGTTCCAGCACACGAAGTCATGAATGCATTCAGTTTTGATTCAATATTGATATTCATTTCATTTGGCCTTACAGGCTTCCTGAACGCAATGATATCGCTTCAAATCAACTGGAGTAGGCCATGTGCGTCTCCTGTTGACGGCATCGTACTGAAGAAATTGACTATGAAATAACAAAGCCCACAGATAATCATTGCTTGAACTCGTGACCGGCACAAGCACGGATTTTTCTTTTCTGAACTAAGTAGAACCAAATATGACAACATAAGCGCTAAGAGGTCCAAGACAGGATAAGGTTCCTAGTACTTGCTGAAGTTCGACTCTATAAAAAAATACACAAGTGGTTGAAAAATGCAAAAAACTAGCTTCCGCCCTCGATACCTTATGCGTTGCAATCGCACACAAAGAATGAACTGTTGTAACTATGTTTATTTTTACTGCCGCCATAGTTGGTGGCACTACTGACTGTGGTGATACTGGTGCCCGTAACGGGGGAACAGAAACTTCACCGTTGTTGAGTTGCCTTTGCTACTGTTATTAAAAGAGTGGCATTACGGGAAAGGGCGGACCGTGCGACGACTGCCAAACAATACATTTCGTGATGCCAGTTCACCTGGGGAAATAGCAACGTGTAGAAATCAGCGTTCAGTGTCATTCCCTGTGAAGCGCTTGCTGTCTCTTCAGTTGTCAATTCAATAGTGCCAGATTATTAATATAGACAAGCCTTGCTAAATCGTCCCAAGGACTTAGGCCGAAACGAGCGTGCAAACAGTCGAATGGCCGACTCTCAGCTTGTAGTAAACATAATGCTTTATCGGGGCTATAACGCCGGTTAAGTAGCAGTGTCAAAAGGATATTTCAACAACGACAACAGAAATGATGTACTTTCGATGACGAATTTGAGCCTTGTTAAAGCAGCGGCCACCGTTATGCCGTTATGCATCACTTATCCACAGATCTGCTATTGCCAGGATCGCTTTTACTGTCGTACGTACTCCTATGTGTTCACTTGATAAATATAACGGGCGCACTATGTGAGATTACAGGCTTTTTGCCTAACTTTTGGCGTTCGGCAATATGATTTTCCTGCCTAATAATGCTCTGTGTTTTAACGTTCAAAAACGTTGGTGTGAGTGCATGTTAAATTATTATTCTTTCCGTTAAAATAATTATAAAAAAATACTAAAAAGTAATTACATCATTTGAGTACGCAAATGCAGGGTGGATTGGGTAATTGATAACAGACAATTTTTTGGTAGTATCCATGAGTTTGTAGTTCCTAAGTATATATTTCTGTAGTTACGTAAACACCTATTAAGAAATCTACATATGATCACAAAAATTGGTTATTGGCATTGCTAACCGTGTTTTGTAAAATAAGCCTATTTATCGACCAAAATACATAATCACAACTGCGGAGATCCTGCATGGAATGATACCAGGCTAGAGTGATAGAAATCATCAAGTCAAAATAAATCCGTAGCCATAGCATTTGAGTGATTGAAACTTTTGTACGAATGTTTGCGTGAATTGTTCTGAAAGTTTGCAGGTCACGCTGCACATATGGCATAGGCAAGGGCATAACTCATAAACAGCAGTTTCTTTAGTCTCACAAAACTCTCATTAAATAATGGAAAATCTTTTTAAGCATTAGGATTGACCTCAACGGGCTTTTTACAACAATGAGTATTCCGAGGCCCGTATTGGCGTACATATCATGCACTCTGTTTTGTGCCGTTTAGTGAAAAACGACTAACTTCATATCTGTTCCCAAATTTTTAAGCGCTCATGAAACGCCGGTAGGGCAAATGTCGTTCATGCAGTGGTTGAGGACATATCAGAAGGCGAATCTGAGCACCAATTTCTATCCGATCAAAGTTGTTGGGTTTGTAGTACAACATAACCTAGCATGTACTGCACAAACATCTCAGTATTTGATCCTGCAGACTCGTGCGAAGTATTATATGTTTACTGCATAGACCGAAGGGCACCTGCAATGTGAATCTAATTCTGTGTTAGAAATCATCTTGTTCGGATGTAACTGGTGTATAAACATACGGCCATGTCCGCTGCCGTTTCTGAACGACTGAATAAGCATGTGACTACAACCTGTCATTGCATATTATTGAACGTTATTGAGAAAGTGTTTGACGAATGCGCAATTTGTCAAGGGGAAATTCGTCCCATGGTTTGTTATGTGATTTTTATAATATACGTATATAATATATTGATGTCATTTATCGCACTCCCTAGCATTTTAAGAAAATAACACTGAACACCCTGTCTGTGTTTTTTGACTTCAAAGGCATTATTTGCCGATTCTTTTAATTCGACTAATGTCATGTTTTAAACGTTCTGAGACGAACTAAATATATTATCTAGAAACATCAAAGGAAATCGAAAACTCGGTAACTCAATTTTAACTGAAGATGGAACCTTTCAACACAAATACCCCACCATCGACCATTGCCCACATGCATCAGTATGAGCACATTGGACCGCCATTTGTGGGTCGAGGATAGAAATAAATAAGCTAAGTTCTGTCCTATTACGGTTCTCTTATGTAATAACCCTTAGTTTGTTTGTCGTTATTTTTATAGACTTATTTATATAAAGACCCAACAAGTAATTTCTCGGCTGTCGACTGAAATTTTAGTTGGAACATATGCCGTTAATTGTTTCTGGTAGAACACTTAGCTCATTCAACTTCGTATGGATATGGCGTGAGGAGTGACCTTCGAGTTTGCTATGTTTAGATGCACCTAGCAACAAACAGATGTTCGTCTGTAATAAACCCCCTCGTCGGAGAGCAGGAAAGCGGTAAAGCAACTTTTGGTATCGTGACGTATACTCAACCAACACTTAAATCGACGGTTGCGCGGGAGAACCGTCAGAAACTGATGCAAGTCGAACATGATCAAACAATCTACAAATGGTCAATTTTAAAAGAAAACAAAAGCAGTCAAGCGGCCTATTATACGCCCAGAACCTACTAAATATAACACAGTCAAGAGATATCACAAATGACAAAGTAATAGTTGACGCGACGAAAGGCCTGAGTTACCCTATAGTTACTAGGCAGATTTATAATCTGAAGTTTCAGTAGATTTCATAAATAACTACCAGTGGTCTATTAATTCGCATCTATTAATAGCTTTTCAAGTCAATAACAGCAGTAATTTTATAATCGATACAACATTTTAATCAGACAGATACCATAATTACTGAAAAAAAAAATTAGAAAAAGTGATCATCAAAAAAATAATTTAATTGTGCTTTCTTTATTATATGAAACTTGAAACGCACATTTTAGAACCTTGAATTGAATAGAATACTCGAGTCGTAAAGCATAATCGAGTAACTAGATTTGTTCTTCTCTTAGAGTTGATTAGACCATTCAAGTGTGTATGCGAAACACCGTAAGGTGACAGAAAGCGTTCCACGTTTGACACATATATGAACACTTGTAGTTGAAATTACGTTACATTACCTTGAGGTAAGCATAAAGAACACCATAATAATGCTACGATTTAATATCACGGGTACATCCCATTCTTCCTTTCGTTGTCGGTCGGTCGGTCGGTCTCGTTTAAAGCAAACAATACGCGTGCGTTACGTAAAACGAATTTAGAATCACCAAACACTACTTAACATATTGTATTGTCTCTCATTGTGTGTATAGACGAAATAGACTAGAGAATGTCTGCTCTGTAAGTGCGGCAACTACTCTCTGCCCGGGCCTTCGTCAGTGTTACGGTATCGTCGCTATAGTGGCGCCCACCTAGCAGCTGTAGGCGCTCGCCAAATGAGACACGAATCAAAAGTCACGGGTGAAGAGACAGCCGGACCGATGCAAGCGAAAAAGGAAAGAGAGCGCGAACTAACTGTACAGTATTAAAACATACAGCTACACGCGAGTAGATCTATCTGTATGTCGCCGGTAGCTGGCGCCGGTAGCTGGCGCCGGTAGCTAGCACCGCTAGCAGAGATGGCTGTCGTGGACGGAGTCGTGTAAGAAGCAAACTATATGGTAATCACACAAGTAGACAAGCTGTACCGTGGCCTCTAAGAGGCTACGGTGGAAGCATTAACCAAGGCTGAGGGGAAGAGAGGGAAGATTATGACGTCACGGTCAGCTGGTTGGCGATGGCGCCTGGACGAGAAACCGCAAATACGTATTAAGGCGATCGACTTACCCTTAAACGACATGGCGCCAGGACGAAAACAGTAGATAGTATTATAGGACATGCCCATACCAATAGTTGCCTCGAAAGAATAAACGTATCAGGTTAAGGTAAGTAGAAATCGAAGAACAAAGCGATGAGGCTATAGGCGACATGCGTTACAAAGCGCACGTGTTTGATGCGGTGATGACGACTGCAGCTCGAGCTGTCACTTGCAAATTATCTATGTTACAATCATTGAACCCGTAGTTAGGACTACACAAATACTCCACAGAATGTGTTAAAGTGAACTATCGTGAACTTAACTCTAAGGAACCGTTATTTATAAAATATAACTTATTTACTAAATAAATAATGTAAATATTATTATAACTAAGTATTGTTTACTAATGTACATAACCAATTATTTTTATCTCACTTTACTCTCAGCATCTATTTTAAAAAGGCTGTCGAGTCAGTATATAACACCCTACAATTACGACAGCTACCTTATTCAAAAAATAATTCAAAATAGAACTACTATAACAACTAACATTTGCTCTAGGAAACTCCTTTTAAGAGCATTCTATGAGATAACGTATCTGGCTTCGAATGTGATAATATAGACGCCATGTCCTGGTTGGCTTCTGTGCCACTACCTGATTGCATTTTTGTACACGGCACATTTATACGTGAAATTTTCATCAAAAAGCTAAGCTGAAAACCTTACTATGTTATGATTCTTTATTTACCTGTACGCGTTAGACAGATTCTTAAATGGCATTTAAAACTAAAGACACTTCTTTGTTTGTCCTGCGTTAGAACTATGTTAAACATGCCTAGTCCTTCCATTACAAACTTTAATATGCTCTTTTGGACGTAACGCACGTTTTAGTGTCGTTAAGCTAAGACACTAGAATGTGCATAATAATAATAAACTTTGCATGGTCCAAGTGATTGATCCCATGATCCAAAAGATTTGATCCAAACTAGATTCTAAAAAGGACATTATGCCAATAGATGTAAAGATCAAAGTGCTGAGTGGCAACCCTTACCAGAATCTATTAGAAACATTGCGGTTATCAGCTTTTTTCATGCACTGGTAATCTTAAAACCAAGGTATTGTCAGAAGCAAGTGTTTCTTTTTAATTCTTTTCTAAGCATTTAGGTATAATTTTAGTAATTTAGTATAGTATAGTAGCAAATTGACCATTTTTAATTCTTCAATCACGCCCAAACAACTAAACCTACATGAAGCACAAGTAAATAAGTAATTATTTGAAATTAATAAACACATTCCTCGAATCTGAAAACAAACTCGAAATGAAGTTCAACGGTAAGAAAACATGCGCTTAGTAAATCCTAAGTAAGAGCCAGAAAACTACATGTTTTGCCGGACTGGGTTTAAAACCACATTGTGTCATACCTGGGTAAGCTACTTTTGGGTGAATGAGTTCTACAGACCTAGAATATAGAAATACTTTTGGGTGTATAGCTGTTATGTTAAGTTATAAAACACATAAACGAAACAAAAAATATGAAGTTAACAATCATCGTCGATGCACGCAACTACTGATTTCGATTAACACAAAAGTACATTTTTTTTTAATTGTTAAGTTCATTTTTCACGCCCGACATAAAAAGACACAGACAGACGGCGATCCTGCAAAATTTCACCTAAAAACTATAATTATCCGGTGGAATTGTATTCACTAAGGCTTGTAGCAGACAATATGTCACTATACCCAAGAATCTGGAAAAGTCTCCACCATGTTGAGGGTCGATGAGTTTTTAGTTTCAGGCAGAAAAATGAATCATTAACTGCAGTGCCACGCCGAAAACAGAATATATATCTTGACATTACAGGTCGATATTAACTTAGCTCAAACAACTATCTAGATCAATAAAGGCTCGTGACTGAAATCTAAAAGTAGCTAAAATATAAGATCTAAAACGACCGCAAATTGATACAAGTGATAACCTGGTATTTAATTGGGTTTGGAATAACTACATTGAAGGTAAAAATATGGCTGTGGGCGGACATGTTAAATTATACCTAACAGAAGGCTTCCTAAACAGCAATTTATTATACTCTGCCGTCTCTTCTTTTTTGCTTAGGTAGTTTTATCTTTAATGAGTAGACTGGTTGTAACTATAATACATTGCACGCTGTAATCTTTATAACAATTGTGGAGCGTACAGAGAGGACATTTATTAACGCCTCAACGTTTCATAAAACCGCTAAATCTTCTTAGTATTCCTCTAATCAACCAATTTTATTATCTCCGGCAGAAACAATATTAGCGGAACATTTTAAATTTCTGTTTGCCCAAATCCCTGTTTTCAATGCCCCATATTTAGTTATATGATATAATGATATGGTCCCACAGTATCAGACAAACAACACAGTTGTGAAGTCTGTGAAGTCATAACACACTTGCTATCAACTTCCAAATAAAAAAAAAGAGCTAAGTACAAAGACCATACCGTAAGCGAAGTATTAATTTATTTTAGACACAGAGTTATCCCCTTGAGTGGTAATCTATGTTCTTGAACATCACGACACAAATCCATAGATGCATTAAGTTGACTTCAAGCAGCACGTTATATCTGGGCTGTTTATCCTGCTGATTTTAATGATCTAACTTTCGAAGTGAGACATAACAGATACACTTCAAATTGAAATACATACTAATACCCTTATAGACAAATTGTCACGGTTTATGTGCTAGGATTCTTTTTCAATTCAACATCTTCCTAAATTCTGCACGTTCCTTCGCACGTTTTGTGAAATGTATATTGTACTCTTCCTCAAACCTGCGATCAAAATAACCAAGCATGTTACTTAAAAGCACTACAATGTATTTTAGCTAAATGTATCGAACGATACCGATGAATTCACTTTGGTACGATAAATTTTCACAAGAAAAATAACGCTTCATTCGTATAAAAGCATTTTAAGTTTTCTTCGTTTTCTGCACAATATGGCTTTGAGAGAATTTTGCGATAAAGCCAAGTTATAGTAAAAAGAAATTCGTTTATAGGTTGAATAAGTAATACCTCAAAAAAAATCTTAATATTAGATCATCATGGAAACGATCAAACTAAACGCTACAAGTGACAACTTAACCGATACACACCTCTTAAAGTCTTCATCAGTAAATACGGAAGTCTCTTCCTCTTTATCCTTATCTGAGTCCTTTACTGATATAAAGTCCCTGTTGTTTTTAAATAATCTCTCTCGAACCAAATCGTTTGACAGGATCTTCTTCGAGTAGCTGTCAATTTTCGTGCTGTATCTGTCCAATGGAGGAGAAAATGCAGAGAAATAGGTTTGATGCATTCGCAGATCTCGAGGTAGGACCGAACTAATTTGCCCCGGAAAATTACTAACAGTATGATGTTCTTAGACATTAGCAGTCTATAAATAAGACAGATAGTACACAAGGCACTTTTCTTGATCTGAAAAATGCTATTAAAGGTCTAGAGCTTTAAAAAACTATATAGTTATCTTTTCACGATATGAATTAGAATAAATTCTAAAACTCAATAGATAAATAACTAAATAGATAAATGCCAACGCCATTAGTTATTACGTACCGTTTAATCCTTTCTATGTTCGCCTTCATGTAATTTTTTTGACGTTTCTTGCGAATTTCTTCAACAAGTTTGCGAGTCCGTTTCTCTATCGAAGACAGTTTCACTAATTTGACCCTATTAATCTGCTTTGCTGCAGCTTTCTTAGTCTTTTCTGAAGAACACGGATCAAAATCAAGTTCGAAATGAACATTCCGCTAAGCAGTACTCTTCGTGCATAACAGTGCATAAAGCACTGCTTGATGTCGACGGGTAAAGGTAATTTTTTATGACTTCGGTAATCACTAACAGTAAGCTAATAACCAAAACGTTTAAAAAAGAAAATTGACGAAAGAACTAAATGCATAAAAATAAAATGTTACAGATCTATTCATTCATCCTGCACGTAGACAATACATATAAAAAATCTGCGTCTATAATTTTTGTTTACTTGATAGAATGTTTATATACATTCATAGTTTTCGAATTGTCTGATTCATACCTAATAATAAAATGCGTTTTTTATTCGGAGTGTTTTCAAATAGTGCAGTTGTAAAAAAACATGGAAAATAAATTGCGACAAACACTTTGATATGCTCGAGGATTTATTGAAAAATTCCCAACTTTTTTAAGAGAACAAGAAACAACCAATAAAACACCAAAAACGTTAGCTGTTAATAAATTGCTACCTAAATAAAAAAGTCTTTTTAATATTTTTCCCTTACCTGTGTGTTCCAGATCGCCCATAAGAAGTGCAGCCTTTTTTAGCACCGACAGAGACATTTTTAGGACTTTAGCGGTAATTTCCTGCGCACTATGATTACAACGAACGGTAACGACTTTAGTAGCTATGTAGAACAAACTTTTATTGAGATTTACACATACTCACAGCCGAGTGCGCCGGTTTCCGTGCACATGTGAAATATGTTTTTATTTTGCATTTGTTGATTTTTGTTATCATAATTGACCGCCGCGCGCAGACGACGCGCAGCTCAATGCTCCGCCTTTAAGTAGATCTTAAACTCTTTCTGGCACTTAAGAAGAGCGGAATGAAATTCATGATCAAATGGGCTTAAAAAAAATTAATCAGGTAGCAAGCTGTGATGTCCAACTGCTTAGTAGTCTCAAGTTAGCGACCCTTTCAAGTTAGTCAAATGTATTATTGTCAACTTGGCGGAATAATATCACATTGTAAAGGAACTGAAGTGGAGCAGCTGAGAAAAAATCGATTAGCGGATGAGTCACAAACAAGAAAGCCCTGCTGCAGTGCTTGGCAGCAGTAGAGTCATCATTGTCAGCTGTGTGACTAAGTGTATTATTCTGTGGCCGCAGTTTGATGAAAGTTGTGGTAACTTTTTGGCAACTTCGTTCTTCAAAACGTCTTCCTTCAGCAGGTTTGTATATATGTTCATCAAGTGGTGCCTACCTATTTTTTATTGTGTATAAACCTGTAACCTAACTCTTGTGTATGGCAGAATTAAATACTGCACCGGCACGCAGATACAAGAATACAATTCGCGACTGCAATTGGTTGACAAGGCGCAACATGACACCAAACGGAAGCCAGGACAGCCCATACTCAACTAAGAGATTTTCAAATGCGTCTGAAATTGATAAGACTTTATTAGAATACGAGGCTTTGATAGACTGTAGAAGCATTTCTGCTTGACAGTTGAGTAACAATGTCGATTATTACAAACAATTGTGGTAGATCCTAAAAGATTGTTTACCAATAGTAAAACAATTTAAGCTGAGTGCGCTACTCAGCGTAACACTTGGCGTATGAGCCACGAGTACAGGTAGCATGACTTAGTCTTTCTCGTTCTAGGCGTTCTGCCATAACAATGGTCCTCTCTTTTTGTGTTACGAATATGTTGCGAGATTGAGCAATATTTATAAAGTTACAATTACGGTAATCCCTATATAGTAATTATTATGCTGTTAATCTGGCAGAGAACACCTATTGTGTTTTTACTAGACAATGTTTCGTGAAGTGATTCACTGAAATCGTTTTGGAGCGGTGTATGCTTTGATTCCTTTACTCCTTTAATTACTTTATGCACCTTGCATCTATGGCTTTTTACTTGGATAACAGTTTTGAAATCATTATTTTCTTTTCAAAGTTCCTATATGATCTATAAAGTTTATGAAGCTTAACACCTAGCCTGTAGACTTGTAGGTGACCTAATGGACCGTAACAGCTGACAGTGACTGCTACGACAAACAATTAAAAGTAAAAAAAATGCTGGTTGTTTTTAATTTTCTTAAATAAATATATATATATATATAATAAATTTTTAACAAATATTTAAAGGGAACGTGCCCCACAGCAAGCTTTAGATCATCAAGCATCGCGATATTGCAGTCATAGCATGAGTCGGAAGCAACAGCTCTCTTACAACGCATTGGGAAAAGAAGCTTCAGGAAGACAAAGAGAATCCAGTTTTTTTTTATTGTGATAGCCTTCTCTAATTCTTGGGTAACATGGGAGTGCTAACCTCTTGCAAATCAACAGTTCCGCATTTTTTCTTATTAAATGTAATCCTTGTTGCCAAATAGTACAAGACTTTAGTGGATAAATTTGGTTTTCGATATCTGCGCCTATGACGCTGCTTGATTAGTGTTTTTATGTAAACATCCATTCCCTAGGCGAGTCTTTAATTCACTCAATTCATGGTAATAGTATGAGGTCATTGATTTATTTTCTGCTGGTTATTGATCCAATTGCTGCATTAACATGCGGTTTTTCGAATCAAATTAGGTGTACAAGGTGCGTCATGTAGAAATATTTAGGTGAGATTAATAAAAGGAACTGAGTCGGAAAGGAGGAGACGTTTATACCTTTTCTTGTAGTTATATGAGTATTGCGTTAGGAAGAACAAAATTAAAAGTGTTTAGTACTTACGATTCAAGCCAGAACTTCTCTCACCGGAAAGGTATAATATATTAACTATCGTTATATATATTAACTATGAAGTCTAGTTTTCACAGACTCAAATCATCGTGTTGATAGCCATAGAATATTTTTATTATTATCATTATTTAGAACACAAACAGTACAATATCTTAATTCTGTATTTCAGTCTAAACGATACGAAATGGAATGGTTGTTCGGACGCAGGAAGACGCCGGAGGAAATGCTACGAGAAAATCAGCGGGCGCTAAACAAAGCAATCAGAGATCTTGACAGGGAAAAGTACTAGTCCGGAATTTTTGCTGCCTTATTTACAACGCTTTCATTTTATTCTTTATAATCATATTAATATACGATTTATAACCTAAGCTATTTTTTAAAATTCTAAGTAAGAGAAAATGGTAGCCCTCCAATCCACCATTAGAACAAACGACGTTAGATTTTATAACAGATTTAATAAACTGTGTAACTAAACACCGCCAACAAATATTCACAGTCGATGATTTGGTGATTCTTTTTGTAGCGATCCTATAGTTATAAAGAATGAGACATGGTGAACAAGAGCAAATAAATACCTGAAAATATTGATTTTTTTCGGACTAATACGGTGAAGGAAAACAACTTGGAAGCGAAAATAGAGGCCATACCTAACAAAATTGAAAAATGTAAAAATACTTCTTCTTTAAGCACCGTTTCTGTTGCTTCTAAGTATTGGATGTAAATATCTCCATTAATATAATAATATTTTCTGAATCTTGTGTGAAACGATGACACAGAGCAAAGATGGAGCAGCAGGAAAAGAAGTTGATTGCGGATATGAAGAAAATGGCTAAAGATAACCAGATGGAATCTGTCAAGATTATGGCAAGGGATTTGGTGCGCACGCGCAGGTATTCCATTTTCATAGCTTTGTTTACAATAAAGCCATATCTCAAGAAATTGATAATTTAGCCCAGTTTTTATCTTGTTAGTAATAAACTTACTAGTACTATATCCAGTTCACTGAATCAGTTGCCAAAATAGCAATATACATTTAGCTATGGAAATTTAAAATACAACAATGCCTTCTAAGAAGGCGCATGTGTAAGATGTTTCACTAAGGGAAGTTTTCTGTGTGAACACATCCGATGCAGCAATGACGAAGTTCGACCGCTGGTGATTAACGATTGACCGACCAATGGGAAGGTATTATTACCATGTCCGGCCGGAACCTAAAACATATTTATTATTTTATTATATTAAATATACATAATTTATACGTCAGTTTCACTTATCCCCGTCATGCGGCGGGGTACTCGCATTTCTTGGCATTCCACTGTGGCCCAGGCTTGGGCAACAGTTTCCGTCACGCTTAAGGTACTGGCGTGGGAGACGACTGAGAACCGATCTTTCTGGCCAGAGCACTCCGGGAGGGGGTGAGGGCGTCTGCTCGGGGACCCTCCTCCCCTAACGAAACCGAGCATGGACCTCTACCTTGAGCTTGGGTACTAAGTGATGGGATCCTTAGACTGATTGCAATTCTAGTGGCTTCAAAACCTTACACCCAATCGAATAGCGTTATACCTAGGGCTTTCCGAACCGTAGTATTCATTATGCATCTCGAAGACAGAAACGGGGAATTCCGGTAGACGGATCGAAGAAGCGCTCCGTAATGGCGTGGATCGACCGCTTCACCGATCCGTTTGCTTGCGCATACGTACACGGTAATTTTTGCATGGTGAATATTGGAACGTGCCAGATACTACTGGGTGCTGGAATGGATGGTGAAATAGCTGGCGTTATCCGTAACGGTTACGTTCAAAGGGTCGTACCAGACGAGAGCGTCTGCCACAGTCGGGGCTACCATATAGAGAGCTGGGAACGCGTGGGCAAAACGGTTATGATAGCCTATACTCACCACCACAAAGTGAAGTCCCGTAAAATTCGGGCCTATTTTTACAAAAGAGCTTATCGGAGGTTTGCAAATGTCTGGGGCAGGCAGGACTCGAGGTTCAGTTTTGTCCGTTGATAAATCCTACAACTGTGGACGTTCTCTCAGGCCCTCGTCCAGATGCCGCTTTCTGAAACGAAATTGGACGTCAATCGGTGGTAGTCTTTGTTAAGCATGGATGGCCTTGATGTCAAAGTCGATACCGCCGGTTTGGCCGATCGCGGGGGACTGCCAGAGACCCCCTTATTGGGAATGGTATACTGTGGCTCTCCGTAGAAGAAACCAGTTGGATCCTCTATCTTCCGGCTTCAAGACGACCTGGCCGTTTCTGTGGAGCATGGTCACGGCTCAGCGCGGGCTCGCCAACTGGTGTGCTGCGAACAGAGGTCCAGACAGAGAACAGAGAGAGGAACAGAGTCTGCAGCTACTTTAACACGCTGGTGTCAGTGAGCACCTTAAACCGCTGTTCTTATAGATATAGGTAGAATTTCGTTACCGCTGACGAACAGTAGCGGCTGGCGCTAGAGCATCTATCTCCACAAATTTCTTCTCAAATCAGGGAGATGATTCCTAACGAGACAACCCTATGTCCGACTTATACGATCTCCAACATAGTAAACGAACACTTTGATGCTCAAAAATGTAAACCAGCGGCAGTATTAACAATAGTTATTACTAAATTGTGCAGGTAGTATCTAGAAAGAAGCACCAGCACTTATTGTTTGATAAATCAGATAAGAAATGGTATCAACCTTTACTGGTTATTTTCATAT
>NW_019213339.1:63407-148725 GCF_002532875.2 Varroa jacobsoni | reverse complement strand
ATGCTTGATTTTTTGAAGATAAGTCTTCGTGGACCTACAAATATTTGTCCAGCCATTTGTCTCCGGATAAAGTGGTGCAGCCCTGACATAGTTAATTCTTAAAGAATTGACGAAATTTTCGACTATTCATGATGCGAATTGGGAGTCGTTTTCAGTGATGAATACGTGCCGTAGTGCGTTGATGGTTTTGTGAAGCTTGTAGCTGAACTTAGTAGGCTACCTGAAATATATGTCGACGGTAATGAAAAACATTTTGCCCCTTCTAGAGGACTAGCAAAATCAAGATGTATGTGATCAAAAGATCCCGATGATGTATGGGTACTTTCGTTAGATTTTTAGATTGTTTAGTGCGATGAGGGCATTTTCGGACCATTTTTCGATGTCGTTATTGATCAGCGGCCAGTATATGCAGAATCTTATGGCCTGTTTTCTTTTGGTTCTGCCTTAGTGATTAGCGAGTAATTCTTTCGATAAGACTGCTTGAAAATCTTTTAGTATTGTAATTCTGTTATTGAAAAAAAGCATCTTTTCCTTATGGATAGCGAATCATGCCAGTTATAGAAGCAGAATAGTGAATCGTTAGTTGACAGAATTTTGGATCATTTGTCTCAAGAAAGTTAATAGCTTCAGGTGAAATTACATCATAACGGACATCTTTCAATGTTGCTGCTAAACGAAAACTGATTTCTAGAAGAAATTTTTAGTTTCTAGAAGTATTTTAGTTAGTAGTAAGTTGCGATGGGGCGTCCGCAATACCGAACTCGCTGGTTCTTTTATATTGTGCCTTTAGGAGTATGGATTGTCAGTAACTTCTTTGATTCGTTATGAACTCCAATCTAAAAAGATGTCTCCGTAAAATCTCTTGTCGATAAGTATTTTTCACCGTTAGTGTAGTTGTCGTCTGGTGTTGATAGTGGGTACTGATGGTTGTTCTCTAATATACCATTCGCGTTGGTCCGTAAAATCCGCCCATAAGGTCATTGGCTTTGTTCTGATGTACTACCGCAAGAGCGTCACGTAGGTAATTTCGTCAAAATAATTTTCAGGTTATATTACTTCTCTACGTCTGGTATTCCCATTAGGCATTTCATCAGACGCCTGGCTCCTAAAACGAAACGAAATACGTCGATGCCCGGGGTTGAACCTAGACCGAAACGTGACCCTAGTCTTAGTATACAAACACGTTATTTACTAAGATATCACCACTACTTCTACTTTTGCATCTGGATACCCGAGTATCTTCAAACATCGTTTTTATGTTCTTTGCATCTAGCATTTTTAATAGTATATTGTGGTCAATGGCATAGCAGTTTGATTGGTGTTCGCCTCACAAGTCGAAGTCTGTCGTAAAATATTCCAAGTAATTAAGTTCTTGCATATTGGCTGCACGTTGCGAATGATTACACGATACTAATATAGGTTTCTCTAGTTTATCTCAGGTCTATTTACGCATCATAGTAATATCAGATGCGGTATCTTATGTCACTGTGACCTTTTTGTTCGGTTTCTTCACTGTCCTTCAGACCCTAGTAAAAAAAAATAGTGTTTAGATTCCCGTTAACAACGTCGATTGCCGCAATATAAAACTTTTCAGCCCTCTCGTACTGAACTGTTTTAATCGTGCGATTAGGAACCTTGGATCTGCCCGTATTCCAGCGAAAGTATCTGCTACAAGTTTAACTGTTTAATGCTCTAGATGGTTCTAGTCTAACGCATCCCTTAAACGGGGTTGGTTTATTTTTTCTGTAAGGTATTTCCTGAAAAATCGTATGTTTATCATGTGTGCTCTTATTTTGGAGTATGTATTGGGTGTTTGTTTGATTCATGATGATGTGTGTATAAGGTAGTGTTTGCTTTTCATCCAAGTGCTTTACAGTTGTGTGCTCTAGTTTCGGGCAGCATACGTGGTGATCTTAGGCGCGGCGATGAAGCGCGATCTCGCTGTTTTTTTAATATTGGACTGGAAGCCTGCATAATCATGTTTAAACTGCAAAAGCCCCCGTGATATCGATGAACCTTCGAACGCTTTTTTAATTCTTATTGCTGGAACCAAATTTACAACAATGACCAGGTTCGACCGCTGACCACTGGCGATTGACCGCCCCGCCGGAGGGCATTATGTACCTACAACAAGAAAAAACCAGCAATACATTCATTGTAATTATATAGTTTATACGTCCGTCTCACTGACTAGCTAGATAATATAGTCTTAGGTAAGTTTGACAACGCTAAATATAGCTGCTATTAAACTACAATTCTAATAAACGAATCTTTTTTTTAACTCTTTGGCTACTTTTTTGTTTATCAGTCAGAGAAGCTTACTATGATTTTCTTAGGCATCTCCAAGTGTTTGTTCGTATCAGCTTGGTTAATCTCTTGGCTATTCTGCATAACAGATATTATAGAGTTACAGATGTAGTTTTTGGAAGCAATAAATAAAACAGTCGACATCTTATTTTTTTTTCTATAAAGAACAAGAAAATGATAGCTTGTTCGTACACAACTTGATGTAAGTCGTTTTTTCTGCGATGTAGATATATCAAGAAGTTCCTGCTCATGAAGGCCAACATACAAGGCGTTTCCCTAAAGATCCAGACTCTTCGCTCACAAAATGCGATGGCGCAGGCCATGCGCGGAGTGACCCGCGCAATGGGAAGCATGAACAGACAACTAAATCTACCGCAGATACAGAAGATTATGATGGTACGATATTCTGATGTAGATCACGTATGGCCTATCAGATAAGGGGTCAGAATTTTTTCTCCTTGTGCATGAGCCTGTTGCATTATTATTATATCGTTGGGTTGTTATGGTTCACATTTGCGTATAATAGTAACAATGTATTAACGCGTGCATTGTCCTTGTACGACTTTTCAAAATAGGAGTTTGAAAAACAGTCTATGATGATGGACGCTAAGGAGGACATGATGAACGACGCGATCGATGATGCAATGGAGGATGAAGGAGACGAGGAAGAGTCCGAAGAGATTGTCAACCAGGTGAGAGATAAGAACTCTGCATAAAAGTATGATATGGTTCGTGACAAAAAGAATTATAATCGTTAAAGCTAACTGAAACCTGTGTATTTTAATTAAGAAATCATTATTAGTCATTTATCCGTATTTGGTGAATTATAATCAAGAGCTTAAGGATGCGTTAAAACAACTGCAAGCATAATTATATTATTATTATTATTATGCTACTATTTAAAAGTGTATTTCCATAAATTTTTACGAATATAGTGCCCAAATAGATTTCGTGTAGAGGTTCTTAGCTCTGAGTTGCACATTTTTAAGGATCCAGTGTACATCATGACAGATTCGAGGCGTATGCTAAATCTAAATGCTAAACCTCTATACA
The DNA here is from genome assembly GCF_002532875.2 of Varroa jacobsoni. NCBI lineage: Eukaryota > Metazoa > Arthropoda > Arachnida > Mesostigmata > Varroidae > Varroa > Varroa jacobsoni. The sequence goes on along the minus strand of NW_019213339.1, from coordinate 145,365 downwards.
AAGAGGTAAACAACAGCCGCGATGATACAATGTCTACAAACGTTATACAAAACGTTTGTAGACATTGTGTTTTAATCAAAATTAAGATTAGTCATATGTTGGTAGGCCTTTTGGTTTCGACCTGTTCTAAGGCTTCATTTAATGTTTTTCATCATGTAATGGATACATGATGAAAAGATGATCATTGTAGAGGCTACTTTTGCAAAGAAGCTAGCTGGGGTTCAGAATAACCTGGACCTTTGGTCAAAGAGGATCTTGCAAGGTGTATTCCTTTGTAAGTACATGTTGCTGTTGGACGATTACGAGCTTACTTTTTAGGACGATATGAAGAATACTCCAGTGATCACCACTGCGTGAACTAAACATTCCGTTTTTTGTTTGACCCAGCTACATTGTTGGAGCTTCTGTTTAAAGGCACCCAGAGCATTATTGAGCTATAAAATCCTGTTCCAAAAAAAAACGAACCAAAAAAACAACAACTAGCAATTAGTTCAAAGTAACACGAGGCTGTTTCAGGTTCTTGATGAGCTGGGATTGCAACTTGCTGCCAAATTGACAGAACTCCCGGACACAGCAGGAGGTAGTGTACTACAGACCGGCACTGTTGCAAAAAATTCACCTGTCGCCGAAAATACTAGCGACGTAAACGACGCAGACGCCGACCTCATGGCGCGACTCGATAAACTCCGTCGCGAGTAGATATAAATTTACCGGTCTACCTAATCAAATGCCAGGACAGTAACAGTAACTGTTATGTAGATCAACGGTATATTTGTGAAGAATGTTCTGTGTATGAGAAATTTAGGAAAACACAAGTAGCTAAACCCTATATACGGCCGCTTATATATGGTGTGCGTCCGCCATAAAATAATATGAACGAGAAAAGTCGAAACCATTCAAAATGTAAACCTGTGACAATCTGTTATTATACCTTATTGTAGACACTGGTACTGTGGCGTTTATATGGTGTACGAAGACTCTCATCCTGTTATAGAGTCGCTTCGTAGTGGCAAGAGTTATGGGTAATGTAATGGGTAAACGCGCAAATAAAATAGTAGGAGCGGTAATTAAGCAGAGGTGACTAGAAATTTGCAAGCAGATTGGGATCTGATATCTTTTCGGATGAATTTCGATTCCGTAAAAAGTATGAACTCCATTGTTGCGAATTGATTACAAGTTCAAAAGTCGTGTTAAGTTAAATGCAAAAAGATATTTTTTCCTTTCATATGACAGGTTAAACCTAGCCTCAGTCTAACATACTTTCATAACATTTAGAAAAGTTTCATGCAAATTCACTATTGGAGTTTACGTACTTGATTTAGGCGGAACGGTATTTGTTTCAGCAAAAATGAGGCATAATAATTTAGGGATTTTTCCCCAAGTAAGTACTATTAATGGTCAAAACAGACCTTTATTCTTTAAAAGTGGATATTTGTTTATTTCCAAAATCCCATCTCGATTTGCAGAATCATGGAAACATAGATACCTAGTAGAAAAGAATTATTACCCAAAAAACCTCCTTTCAAAAAAACTGGAAAATATCACTTGTGTCTAGGATGTATTCCTTACGTATGCAATAGATGTGAGTTAAATCATTAACTCATTGAGTCCTAATCTATGTCAATACAGTTACCCCTGCTGAGCTAGTCGGTGAAGGACTGTTTGCTGCAAACATCTCCCTATCTTGAAATATTTTTGTCGTAAGAAAAAGGAAATTGGTAGAATAATCATGCTATGTAAGCCGTTCCATAATTAAAGTTATGTAACATTCGTATTGATTACACAACTATTTACTGCTAAGTAAACCGTCATCAATATTGCCACAACCACAAGGGCGGCATCTGTGTAAATATAACTCTGAGGGCAAAAATAAATGTTTGTAATTAAGATATAAATAAACGGTTGAATTGCTTGTTGCACAACGAGTCGTTTTACTTTTTATCATCTAGGAGGCTCTTGTATTGTTTAGGATTTTTTTTATTATTGAAATCCACGTTTTTTACATAACTCAGTAAAAGGCTCGCCGGTAGTCTCGTATATACGGAACTAACATTACCATAAAAACGAATCGTTAATCAGCAAACAAACACCAAGGCCCTACGCTCTAGTCTACTTCTTAACGATTATAGAAAAAAATAAGTCTAGTACTACAGTTTCTACTATTTAATTCAAAACATTTCAGAAATTGTAAATGAAGAACTAATTATTAAACCTAAGACCTAATAACATAGCTAGAAAAACTACAAGAGCAGCTTTACAGAACAGGGCCGACAGCTTCTTTGATATGTGTTTTATTTATTGCTATTTTAGTAGACTATATTCATCAGTAGCATATTTGGAATCAAAAAGCTGTTACCGTAAAAACTGGATTCACAAGAGAAGTCAAAGAAAAATCAGTCGTGGCCAATTGATTCCGGCTGTATATGATCTAAATAACCACAATATCTAGGTAGACATCCGATTAGCATTACATGTTTAGTCGACCACAGAAGGACAGTACGTAATCCGGTAACAAAACAATGTGAGTTAAGATTTCTCCTGACTCGTATTTTATAGAATGTATATTTGACACACAAAACCTTATTTTTCTGTTCATGAGAATATGTATGCATTACTGCAGGCGCAAAAAAGGCAAATATTTGCTAACTATTTTTGCATAATCAAACATTATAATAAAGTTACATCGACATCGTATTACTGTTCTGACAAAAATACGTTTAATGATAAACAGGCATAAACATAAAACCCTTTGATTTGTTTGCAATATTATACCAGTGTAGCTATTGTTCATTAATTACGAAGCAGCTTCTGATTGGTTGGCGCAATACTAAAGGCTACTTCAATATTGCATTTGGAGGTCTCAGGCAATGCGGCAACTTTCTGCTAAATTCATTGAGACTAGATTCTACGCAGAATTTGCAAGGAAATGTCGGTATATATAATATCGTGGCGTTAACGATCTAAACACCTTAGTTCACATCATCATTTTCAGTTCAGTTCCAGTATGTCTTTATAAGTAGAATATATCACTTCGTAGGGCCCAAACCTGTGGTTTTGACGATATACTGCTAAGGGCTCGGCTATTCGGCTGTGAAAGGCGTTCGCCCAGTTTTTTATTCGTAGGTATTACTGGAATTAAGAAAATTACAGTTTTAGAGGGCAGGTAATTTCTGTCATTTATTCATTATTCTCATCATCGTTATATATATATTCGTAAGAAGTTATAATCATTATTATTCAATGATTGCTTTTGCGGCTCCATCGTTTATTTACTTAATATGTTTGCAAAATATTATTCAGTGGCTTCGATCTCTGTACTATTTGTTTTTAATAGCCGTGACGTAGTAATGGTAAGAATATACTGCACAGCTGTTGATGTTGCTGATTTAATCTTGAACCTGAGTGCTCCGCTGGTTTAATTTTGCTGAATGTGTAATCAGTGTCAGCGCGCGATACAATAATCGGATTTCGTCCAATGACGTGTCTCTGAACGAAACAGTGTTTTAAAGTGACACCTTTGCACAAACCTCAGACTGGATTTTTAACCCGATAGCGCTTTCCATCTAATTTTAGCGCTAGATTCCTTCTCCAAGGCTAACAGGCTATCATAATGATTTATAAGCCTTGATTATTGTATTCATTGTTTGTTTGTATATTTAGCGTATATTAATTCCTGTTATTATTGATAAAGATCAAATAAATATCTATGTGATAAAAATCGATGACCAGCCAATGTAGATGACCGACTCTGTGGCAGGAAACTAACGCCTATTAAATTTTGATTTTTGTAGCTTTGATAACTATTACCATCAACTTCCTTTCTCAGACAAACTCAATATATTCTGTTACTATTATTATTAACTAGTGTTTCTGTAACTGCCATTAATTTATTAAATCTTCGAAATTTTAGGTTGTATCGCATTCTAGACCAATATTATTTTATATCTGGTCACTTCCGACTCATTCTTTATTTCCTTTTGGAATATAACTTTATTGGTGTATTGTGGACCCAGAGAATATCGAGAACCTCAGCGTAGTAAGCGTCAATAGTCTAATGGATAGACTTCATCATTGTAAACAAATCGCAAACGTCACTAGGAAGTGCTATTAGATTTCGATCGTGCAGATACAAAACGCCGCGTGGAATCTTCCATGAGATGATAAACTTTTCAAAGGTTTTGCAGAAATTCCTCCCTCCACCAGGTAATCGGATATTTTATCCACCAACTAATTCAAATAATGAATACAGGATATAAATCATATTACTCTAAAAAGCAGCCAGTGTGGACTTCAAAGTGTGACGAAGAAGTTAATATGTCGGCTGCACTTACCATAAAAACTTAGACAATACTAAAGAGTCGTGTGTTGGATTCTAGTCTTCACGAGCTTCGTGAAATCGAATTCAATCGGAAACCTGAATGAACTTGTCTTTGTTCATAATGTCAGGTGTTGTAGTTACGAACCTTAAAAATTTCGATAATCGTCTCGTACGTAATATCCTCCAAGATCGAAGAACGAATAACTTTTGCTATAAAAAACGGGTTTATTGCATATTAAACCTTATTCAGCTTCTTCTGACGTAAATCTATTTTCTGCTGCATGCTTCCTATAACCAACGGCCAGGTCATGTATATGTCTTTTTGTATATATTATGTCTTTTTGAAACTCTGGTATCGAAAAGGTTCATTATTTTGGAGAAGCCATCTTGATGTGATTTGCCGAGTTTTTTTTACATATATATTTTCACGAAAAGCATACTAGCTATGACATAGAAAAAGTTGCCTGATAGTATAACCGTATATTAACTAACACTACCTAGGAATGACTACTGAACTGTGTTCTTAGCACATGGGAGGCACCCAAAGATACTACAAAATTTAATGACATACCCGCGAAGTCTGATGGTCACGTGTCATCCAAAATTTTCATTCGAACCTACGACTATCAATGACGAAGTGACCGCCGCGGTGTTTTTGACCGAGGCCTGATCTTAATATTTGTTCCCGTGATAGCTTAGTGGGTACCGCATTTTGCCTGCTAATCTTAAGAAGCGACCCGTTGTGGTTTAGGTTCGAACTCAGGCATAGACACATAGTTCGTTTCGTGCTGACATGAGCCAGCCATGTAGCCATTCGTCTGATAAATAGCTAACGGAGATACCAAGCATAATATAAGGTGATTGTATTAAGCGTGAAAGAGTCTCATCACGCGTATGGCCAGTGAAATTTAGTAGAAACCTGTCAATTGAAAGAATATTGATAAATATCACATTCTTATTATCCCTAGTCTCTCTTATACTAGCGGGGATGGGATTACCTTACGTATTAACCGTCAGCTTTAATCTTTAGAGAAAAAAAATCAAAGGGCTTTTTTTCCAGCTGTACAGCTGGCCAACCTAGGCATAGCTTTCCAAAATACATAGGTCTAAATGTGATCTGTATCTTTCTTTATGTTTTAAGGGTTTAGCAGTCATTGAATGTGTCATTCGCAGGAACAGGTCGCGTCTTCAAAGCATTGAAGATTACGAAACGTCACAATGTACCCAATTACTAAAAAAAAAACAAAACAATTTCCAAATAAACTAAGTTTTAGATAAAGCATCATTATTGTAAGCGTAACACCTAATGCAGTTTCGTCAAATTCTCACGAACCTGTTTTATATTTCAGTTTTTATTGCGCTTTCTAAGATACAATTAACTAAAATGAACTATGCACTTCAGAGGTATACTCCCAAAGGTAATTGGTACACCAGCTCACCTTCTCATAGGAAGCTATAGACGAGGGTGTCTGTGTACAACAATACGACTATGTGCTGAATATTCGCTTGTCTCATGTCAGCTTTTTTGATCGATAATAAACAGTCATCTAAAGCTCATTTTAGGCATTTCCAACAACTGTTTTTGTACTAACACACGGCAGCTATTACAGCCACGAAAGTGACGTGTTTTCGAGTTCCAAAAGGAGTATATCCAGTAACACGGTGATCAGCGGCTCATAGAGTTAGCAATGCCTTATATAAGATATTACTAGCCTTATAAAATATAATAGTTTAGGATTGATTTAGTAGTAACACTCTTGATTCAAAGGCGATGCCACCGAGCAGTCAGTGTATACGCCTCTGCTAAGCGAGCGCTAGCCGAATTAAATTCAATACAATTTTATTAAGCGCAATAAAGATTACGGTTCAATAGTATATGATGTCATATGCGACTCAGCTAAACAGTTTTAATATAAATGAATATGCGTGTATTGCATTCAACATGTGCTTTCCGCAAATAAATTTATGAATGACGCTTTGTGTAATAACAACGGGACAAAGGCGGAGACCTTTAACATTTCAAAAAAAAAAAATTTAAATAAGGTTAGACCTAGAGAGGTATAATAGCTGACGTTGCCTGACAGTTATACTGTGTCGCCAATAACTGAACGCCGCCAGGAGATCAAGTAGCTAACCAGCACGTTAGTTAGTTATCTATCTACTTTATCAGCCTTTATCAAAATTGCACTTCAAAACAGCCGCAGCCGTAGAAGCAATCATCCTCCATGTTACTCAATGTAGTCTGTTTTAACGCAACGCGACGATTTACATGCGAACTTGTACTTAAAACAGTAAGAAAAGATTCTTTCTCCCTGAATCTTGGTTTGGTGACGAAACCTGGTTCCGCTTGCTCAGCTGTTGGAGCTGCAACTTGCGCGTTACACGTTTGTCGTTCGACACTCACATTAGACCGTGTCGTTGTCTTAATTCAAGATGGCGCTAGTCGTCGTAATGTCGTCTGCTCTCGATCAGGCTGATGTTAAAGCAACCAATCTGTCTATTCGCTGTCGCATGACTACCGGCAATAGGCTATTCAACGTCTCCACAGCGACCGTCTAGCCCAGCTCTCAACCTTCTCTCTCTTTTTTCTGCCCCCTGCCAGCTCGATGACGGGCTAAGTGCGTCAACCAGCAGATAAACTGTGTTCCACTGAATATTTAGCGGACATACACTGGCCGCTCACTAAACATTCGCGAACAGATAGCAGCCGCTACAGTCCAAGCAACTGCAAGAGGCTGCAGGTCATCGGACAAACGAGCAGACGACCGGACGAAGGGGCGATCAGGATATCGGGCGCCCCGTGAGTAAATAGGGAGTTACATACACTGCTAAAGGCAGCTAGCGGACTATATTATCTCTTGAGAGAATATTACTGCTGTGGGTCTTTCTTGTTTTTTTCCGTGTCGTCAACAGCCGCAGTGGCAGCTGTGCGCCGTACACAGCCTACTGTTGCTATTAAATTGCAGTGATACTACTACGATTATTGTCAGTCTAGTTATATTTATTGGTACATATTTTACTATTATGTAGATTATGTGCTACAAGAACGGCATAAAGAGAGGAATCAGTCGTAAGACAGTGTAGTCGACACCGCCAGCGCAGCTGGTACTACCGCTACGATTAGCGTAATTGTCCGGCAACTCAGTGTATGGATCTCTCGAGGCAATAGACACGGCTGATCAGTTGCATATCATCAACAGCTTTTTAAGTCATTTAGTATGCGGCCGTTGTTGGAGTGCAGTATATAAATAGTCTTGGTCAGTCGATGTACGGTTATCTCCATTGACACCATAACGGTTTGGCGACTTGTACGAACGTAAGCGAATGAATGATTCGGTCCGAGATGTTCAGTTCATTAGTGTTGATGTGCATGGATGATTAAAATGTATCCTTTTCAACCACGGGCTATGCTGAAATAAGTTCCCTCAGGATGTACTAGAGTGAAAAAAGTGCCTGTACAATAATAGTTATACCGAAAATAAAAACTCTAAGTGATACGCTGTCTGTGGATATAAATTTGTCGTCAGGGCAGCCGCTCGTACGAGAAAGCGCAAGCGGTAAGTAGTGTCCAGAAGGTAACTAACTGGAACTAGTAAGAAGTGAGTACTATTTCAATTGCCTGCAAACGCTGAATGAACTATACGTTCATCTACATGTATATGAAAAGATGATGCGAATTGCATCGCTTTATACGGCACTTCTATTCATTCCCAATCGGATACTGTACTTCTTAGGAAGTTTGTGTTATATGTTGACAAGAGAACATTTTGTGGAAGCGATATTATAGAATAAAGAAGAATACGCGCCTCTTTAACCTTTACCTGAAATGTAAGGAAATTCTACTCGAACTTTACGCTGACCTATTTGGTAATAATATGAACAGTACATCTATTGTTTATTTATGAGTTAGTTTTGGAATGATTTCCACCGACTGGAATTACTATGGGGTGCTTTTGGCTACTTAGGTCCCGTTATCGGTCCTTTTATCGCCAAAGGCGCCGTGCAGATTTTGAAGCCCATCTAGCTGACACTACAACTGTCCGCGCTCCTCCGATACTGTCCGATATTCACCGCTGTCATGTGTATGTTGATTGTAGGTGAAATAATGTGACATTTTCTTCTGCAAAGCATGTTGTGTTCCTGAATGTGTCGGGAAACGCTATAAGTCGGTTGTTTCTATTAGTCATAGCATTTTATAATTATGCGACGATCCGGATTCGTTCTCAGTGAGCCGGATAGCTACTTCACCTTTTGTTTTGCTTGTCGAGTTGTTCTGGCGTCCGCCTTTGTATCATGTCGATTTCCAACTATGTTAGTGTACTATTAGTCGGCTATTTACTAGACGTCAATGGCAGTCATGCAAATAATTTTGCTCGTGCGACACGAAATCATTGGTGTTACAATAAGACCCCAGGGGTCGCTCCTGTCATCACCATTGATGCCGTCGAGATGTAACTTTGCATTCTTTCCTAGCTTCCTCATTCGAATAGCTTTTGTAGCGCGTACACATCCAAACATCACACGACACCATCCGGATGACACCTGCTGACAAGTGTGCGAACATTGTACCACTTAGCCAAGCAATTCGAACCCAAGGATATGACCGAAGCTGCCGGCGGAATGTGTTCTAATTTGTAAGATTCCTGCTGCTGCTGCTGCTGCCAGTGGGAGCTTTTAGCCGGAATACGAAGTCCACAAAATCGCTGGGGTCCGACTTCACCGCCGAGGCGAAAGGAAGAATAAAGAAAAATCTACGTACTTGTTGGTCATTCCGCTTCGCTTCGAAACCGAAACTTTTTGTTGCCAGATTTACTTCCTGCCCGTCCTAAACAGATATAAAGCAAGCTAGCAAGCAGCGGTGAACGCGGACCAAATGGTAAAAATATTTCCTCTTTTACGGTGCGTTTTTGAGATGCATTTGAGTCTCTCTCTCTCTCTTCCTGAGTGGCTCAATGTTTAACTTAGCATGGTACCTTTAGCAAATTTATTTCAGTAGTAATTATTTTTTAATTGAACGTTTTGTGTAATGTTGCTATTTGACGATTCATAGTAGACATACATGGTAGTGTGAAGGAATGCTGAGAATCGTTCCTTAAAAACTCATAATATGTCAACGGATGACGTTCAGACCTACAGATTAATCATGTGTATGGTGCTAGCTACCATTATCGGTGTACAAGGTTCGTTGTAATACACGGCGCAGTACGTTGTTAACGGGTTTGTCTCGTTCTTTTTATACTATTTCATATTATCATGAATCAACTCTGGCATAATCCAGTCTGTCATGTAACTGTTCTTCTTAGTTTTCCGAACTTCCCAATCCGTGCATGGCCTTTGTATTAAAGGTTAGGTGAATTCGCATACTGTAGGAAGCTCACTATGAGTAACAACAAAATCTTTTTCCTTTGGTCATACCTAGTGAAGATTTTCAAGCAAAATCCAAAGCGCGGTGGCCACAATAGACATGTGTAACTTTCCATTTGTGGTTTTAACTGCTGTCGCGGTAACTAAAAAAACGTCATTCTCCGATGCCAGAAAATGTGGCTGGCAGTTCGCAGGACGTCTCCAGGTGCCCGTGACTCCAATTTGTGGCGCGAGAGAGCCAAAAAAGGTACAGGTGGTTTTATTTCGAAACGCTCGGGAATAGTTTCCTGCAAAAAAAGCTATAGCGATGGAACAATGATACAGGGTCATGATTGAAGCCCTATCAGGTGCGAGCGACACAAAAAATGACAGTATCTCCGCTAAATTGAATTTGACATACAGCAGTATAATGAACATTGGTACTATGGTAGAGCAAAAAAAAGCTTGCGATAGAAGCTTCATTCTGCATGCACCACATACGGAACGTTACAGTATCGTTGACACTTGAAGAAATGGCCTATGCAAAACGAATTTTTCGTCGAACAAGGCGCATACTTGATGCTAGGCGACCGCTTTTGTTATTTTTGTTACCATTATATTAGCCAATCAGTCGTGTCGACTTATCTCACGTCGTTTCCACTAACTATCGTAGAACTTTGTCTAACGCTCGATGTTCGATCGTTCTATTATGTGTTAGTATATTATTTTCTAGTAGAGGTTGCCTATTCGTGTTTCACATACATTATTTTTTAAGGGAAAAGATTTACTTGATGCATTTGCTGAGACACAGCCATCGTATCCTCTCTGATAAAAATAATGTGTAAGGCTCTTCAAAGCTTTGAATATTTTTTATCTTACCCTGTATCAAGCAAGATGCGTGGTTTGATAGCATGAGTAATCCGATTAAAGGAACAGTGATCAACTAAACAACTATCAATATTAATTCTATTAGAACATTGGTCCTGCATCACTTATCTGCAGGGTACACTAACCAGTTAGTCATCGCGTGGAACAATAGCAGCAAATACTAAAAAATATTAACACTAAGATGGCGAACGTATGGCGCATCTTGGTATTTTTTTAGCTAAACGGAAACTCTACAAACACGATCGGCTTGCGTTACTCATTGGTCGGTGCTCGTTTTCGCCCCATATTAGAAGAGGTTACCATTGGGATAGCTCTCGACAAATCGTGACCTTTCCAACAGAATAGGATATTTGTCATTCCTTTCCATTTGACATTCACTAAAATTATCCATTGTGAGCGTAACTGCAGTTATAGGTTGCTTGAGATAAACTGTGATACCTACCGTTTGTTACAGCATGTTTTCATCGGCTATTGATGATTCTAGATAATCCTTCAGAGGAAGGCGGTAAATTCACTTTCTGAATATGGGAGAAGGTCCACTGTTTTACGGCAGAAGAAGTTCCTTGCTTGAAATTGACCAAACGGCCTAAACTAACGGGTCTAAGCTTTCTGCAGGACATCATTATTGACTTATCAATATATTAGCCAGTTTTGGATAGCGGAAACCAGTCCAACAACCTCCGTTAATCAAACAAATAATTTACATTGTCTGTGTTAGACGAAATATCAGTTCCGTAGTCTATTTCAGCTAAATAGCATTTAATTGGCTCACCAATAACTGATTAAAAGTTAGTTATCTAGGCGAATCAGTCGACTGTACTGGTCGAGTTATTTAAGATGAAATACTAATCCGAATATTGCCTCTCTGTACAGATTCTAATGATCTGATTTTGTTTTTACTTTTATTTAAGGTAGAGCAATTTTGCGAAAACAATTGGGCTATTATTAGAAGCTGTCTGCTTTTTATTAGCAAGCTATCGTCTTTCTTGGCGTTTGACTCTATTAGCTTTTTTCCTACAACGGGCAACGCTTTGGTCGCTCAGAAATGTTTGGACGGTTAGAAGAAAAGCTTCAACGAAGCAAATGAGCGAGAGCAGACGGATAGACAGGTACATTGATTGAGCGAATTTTGCTAGGCGGTCAAATGATGTATCGTAATTTGTCGATACTTTAAAACCTGGTGACAAACGGTCTTTCGACTGTAAACAGGCTAATTACTCGTTAGTTTACTTGCCAAGCATCAACGTCTACTATGCGGTTCGTTCCGCGTGTTTATTGTTGGCGTACTAATACTCGTTAGATTTTAAGTGAATAGTATGTTAAAGTATGAAGTGAATAGGAAATGTTCTTGTTTTCTTTGACAGTTTAATACTATGCTTGCTTGATAGGTGACCAGAAGAAACGTATTTCCATTACATTGCTTGAACTGTAAGCGTTTATCTTTACGAACGGGTAAATCCCTTTTTGTACGAGTTTTGATATAGCTGCTATATCCACTACATAGTTTACTGATTACCGCTGCATGCTGTGGCGAGACCAGTGTGAAATAAAGCTTATTTAAACCGCGGTGAGCTTGAAGCATTCAGCCTAAATTTTTTTCTTCGATATTTGCTTAGCCCTTAGAATAATTTATTTAACATTGCATGAAATATAATTGTTAGGTATAAGCATAGAAGGAGGCATCGGCATTCTAATTTCGACTTGTACATATGCAGATATATAATCAGGTAATCTGTAGGGACCCGATATAATTTAATTACTCCAGGCTCTTTCGCGGTTTTTGCTTCAATATTCAATTTCCTAAGCGCGTTATCGGCAACGTAAGGTCGACGATAACATTTACCTTTAATAAATTTTAGTTTGCCGTCGGTCTGTATAAATTGCGCCTTTCTATGATGTCCTGGCTTTATCTTCCTTACGCATACCAATCGCATATAGCGGTTAACGGTCAAAACAGCAACTGCAAAAATAGTCACACAACTGTTCTCGTCCTTTCACTGAAGCATTGTGTCAATCATCATTCTATTTCGTTCTAAACGGAAGCCATTGGAATTCTTGTTCGACTAAGTTACCTTTCAGGATATAATATTTTGATTTTAAACGGGCTAAATGGGTTGGAATGACCGTGCGGTCCCAGTTACTGCTTTACGGTATATCGGTGCAGTAAACGCAATTCACAAACAAGCTTCTTGTATAGGTAATTATGTTTCATGATTATAGAACATGTACTGCTTAATATAAGTGATGAAAAAGACAATGGAACCTCTTTTATTATTATGAATAGAGACAGAGGTCGCTTAGTTGACACAGGCACGTTATCAAGTGTTTTCTAAACGTGAGGATTCAGATATTCTACGCGTTTTTTATTTTATCACGCAGTTAACTGTACAATAGTATCTGTCGATAGCGATGTTGCAAGCCTGGCGGGTTCTGGCCATTTCCGCTAGAGGGTTGGTCGTTCTTAGAATTAATAGTATTACGACCGTATGCAGGTCCATGCGTCGATTTAACTGGACGACGCCTTTTCTTGAATCGGGTAAAAGCTTCTCGGTAGCGGCTTATTGTTGAGAAGTTTCCTTTGATAATGATAAGATTCTTATCTTAATGTGCCGGTGAACTTCATTCCCGTCAACTTAGGCCCTTATCTTGCGAGGAACTGAGCTACTTGTATCAACGCTGCCAGCTTATTACAGTTCATACCCTTTCTTGACTCGGAGATTCTGAAGGAGAATATGTTCTATAGTTATCTGATTCATATTCTCGTCCTTCAGGTGGAGCCGATTATAATAAGCGCTGTTTATTCTAGTCGACGGAGAACATGTTTTTAATCTACCTACAGGCAGTATTCAGTAACGACTCTAATAGATATTATGAGTGTAACATGAGGACTGATTGACGTGCTCAATACTATGTAGGTGTGTGTTAAATCACAAAAACGTCACGGAAGACACGCGACCTGTTATCAACCCAGTGGTATTAAGGCAAGTCTATGATCGCCTACGACCTGTTTCGCCTTGCTGACTGTTACATTACGAACCTCTCAACTAAACTGCCGCGTTTAGGATGCGATTGCGCTACTCTGGTAATAAGGCGCCCCGGTGGGCAAAAAGAAAGTGGACTCCATCGTAGGAGTATGTTTCCTTAGCGTTTGAAGACGTTAGCTTTTACATGAGAGAGAGAGAGAGAGAGAGAGAGAGAGAGAGCTTATAGTGTTATGCATTGCATGAATTTTACAGTCCTAATTAGATCTTATCCTAAACAATCATCATAAATATGCCTTTATGTATCTACTGTACATTTTATTGGAAGTAGACGAAAAGACAATTTTATCACATTGTCGATTAGCCAAGCAGAATTACTGTTTCAGCGGCGCAGGTAAATCTATTCGTAATGGTGATAGTAATAGCAGTGTCGCGATCTTCTTAATTGCAACAGATTCGTCTGACATCTGCCATAGAGGATATCGACGTCACGCGGTAGCAGTCATTTACAGCAGTAGTGCTGACTGCGCATGATCGGTGGCGTGAGATTGTTACCCTCGTCGGAGTGGTTCGAATAAATGTTCCTTCTTGTGAGCACGATCTTCTCATAGCAACGATGTAATGAAAAAAAAGTCTGTGTTTAAACGTGATAATCCCTTGCAGATCTGCAAGAAGAGAGCAAGATGGATTTAAGCAGAAATGGAACACAAGGGAGGTGTATAGATTCGAGTGTATAACAAACATTACGTTCTAATGGCTGCGTTAAGTTGTACTACTAACGACGGAACTCACAACAACATCAGGCAATGTTTTGAGGGGATTCCGAAAGTTCTTTATTGTTTCTTTTAGTATAACGTGTTGCTGCTACGAGCGAATTAATGAGTAAGAACTTAAACCCACCCCAAGCGTTGCACTACACTGAATAATAACAACAACAACTGTGGAAATAGCTAGAAGCGTGATTAATTTAAAATCGTCGTGGGTGTGAGTTAACGAGTTTTAGCTTGATACAAAGTGTATTAGGAAAAAAAACGAAAAGGAACTGGAAATCTCTCGAGATGGCTTCACAATAGATGAAGCCGTTTTGGAAGTTTAATACTGCACTTTGCTGCTGAGCCAATTCGGAGACTTGTTAGCTGCAATACTGTTGCTGTCAGAGTCGATACTTAAAGGTCAGTAATCAAGCTTTATCTTCATGGATTCAGCTTCAAGAAGTCATTTTATAAACTCAGTCTGTCATGACGCAGACCTCCGACCCATATGGGTTCGTTAGAGAGCGAATGTGGCCCTATAAAGAGAAAAATTTCTTCATCAGTTTGAATGTTTCCCTGGAAATAACTAACATCTAGTGTTCGAAATAATAGAATAAGCACGTTATTTTATGTGAAATATGTAATACCATACGTTGTACTCGATAAGAGTATATTATCAAAATATATTTAACTGTGTGAAGGCTTGATGCATTGACCATCTAATTATCGAAAGTTTTAGGCCTATTTACTATTTACCGTTACACACGGGTTCAGAGATGATCTTAGCCTACTTATGATAGAGAAATATGTCTCATCTTAGGAGTTGTCTCTTTTTGTCGTGTCTACGTCTAATTGTATCTTTGAATACGAGGCAAGATTGTCTGAAAAGCTGTGATCTAATATTTGAACTCGGCAAGCAAAGTTAGAGGGATCAATTATAACAATTATCAGTCTTATTTATTATGCAAATATATCACAAATTAACTTACGATTAATAATCGGAAAGGTATATTTACCAGGCACCTAATACCATCTAATTAGAGCGGATGTTACGAATGAAGCAATACTATTATGAATGCTATTAGCAACGTCTTTCGTATGATGTGGGGGATAGTTACACGACTTTTCAATGATAGTAAAACGCGGCCGGGTATAAGCCTCTAAATAAAAAAAAGTTATTGGAAACTTAAGGTCAAGCTGATAGAGTTGCTTTCTTGTTAAGAGTGGCGCCTCGTGTGTGCGGATCAGTTCGGAGCATGGATGCTAATTACTGAACTAGTTTTTTCTCACACACTGACGGTACAATATTTTTGAGCTGCACCGACAAAAAGGCTGCATTGCCTCTGACAGAGTTGCGTCAGTTTGCTCCAGATCCACGGCAAAGCAATCGTGAAAATGTTTTAATGCGAATTCGACCATTTCTGTGAAGCAACAATTCTTGCCCGTTCTGTGCATTCTTGGATTTTTTTCAGACAATTCATTTAATCAGTTTAAATATTAGCAAAAGGAGTAATGTACTATTTATAATTTCACGCTACGAACTAAAACGAGAATACCATTCGTAACTTGCACGAACTTGTCTAAGCGGATGTCGTTACTTTACCGTTGCAGTTAGACCGCGTACTATTTATCCGTGTATTTCCACTAACATTCATTTTGTCCGTTTCCACTTTTTAATTGCAGTAATGGTGTTAGCTTCGGGCGGGTGACAGCCCGCCTTCTTGGCGCCCACAGCGACCTGTGATCAGAGAGTTCTGTGGGGGTAGTCGAAAAATCGGTGGGGTTCTGTTCCGCTGATTTTAAAATTTGTTTCGAGATGAGCTGGCTTCGTAAACAGGGCTCGTTCCGTCTTCGTCGACCGGCCGCCATTCTCAAAAATGCTGATCCGCGAACACTTCTTGAAGCCTTTCGGGAACACTGCACGCAAGCTAGTGCTCTTATGCAACGATGGGACCTTTCGCTTAGGTACTTCTATAAAAGAAAATAATTTGTGTTGTTGTTGTGGGTAAAAGTAGTCTTGTACCAATTGATTGCGTACTACAGAAAAATCTGCTTAAATAATTGGTTCATCGCATACATTGATTGAAGTTATCACTTTAAGCCAAATATGGCCTGAGGAATATGGTACATATGCTATATAACCAAATGGAGAGAATTTCTGTCGCTAGTTGATCGTACGATTTTACAAGATGCCACCACCTAGACTGTGATGCAATTTTGCGTGTATTTGCTGCTTTTCGTTGATTGAATACTTAATTTCTGGATACCGTTTGGAATTTCTTTCCAGCCTATCGGTGCGTCAGGATGACGTAGCAGCCATAGTTAACCATCTCGAACAGATGGTGAACTATATCCTTGAAGAATGTGCGGCAAAAGGTCCATTTGGTCCTGGCGGAACAATAACAGGACCACCTTCATCTGTGTCAACTTTGTCGTCGTCCACATCATCATCGGCGCCTTCGCCTGCACCTTCATTGAACTCGTACGCGATATCTCCAATTCTCGACTATATCCTTGACAACTACGTTCTTGAAAAGGTGCTTGACTGGAGTTTACAGACAGCCGAATTTACGCTCCGCTTACTTGAGGAACAGCTGCGAATATTTGAGGTTAGCTGGCGATACTATGGCGGTTCATGAGCGCTGTAAGCGCTAAAGTGTCACACAGCGTCACAACTCTTATATATATTACAGTGATAAAATATAGCGTATCGTGCGTTCAGTCGGTATGTATGCAAGTTCTAAGCTTGTGGGTTTGATAGATAATAATAGAATCCTAATAGAAGAAGAAAGCTAAGAAGTAGAATCCAGTGAACTATTGAGTCTTCGTAACTTATAAATACTAATAAGTCATATGTTGATGATATTTATTATAAGCTATTTTTCTTTTCTGATCTCTGTTTCAGATCTTAACGAGCAACTGTTCGCAGCGTCTTCTTTACCAAAAGGGTTTTCTAAGCCCGCTTCAGAAGCTTTTGTCCATTTGTGAATCTGACTGCCCAGAAGAATTGGAACGCCGTCTAGTGGCTTTACTTAATACGTTATGCGTTACTTTGTCGCAAAACGCGGACCTCCTGCAAATATTTTTTAAGTGGGTCACGTTTCAGTCAATATTTTGTAAATAACTAGCGGGCAAATCGATCTGCTCAAAGTGGATCAGTTTGCTGCCGGTAGACATTTATTTATTTCTAGTGTGCAAAGAATTGTGACAGCCAAATGAAATACACCCATTAAAATCGTTCGACGTTCTTACTCAACAGTGAAGACCATATATAAGCTACTGTATAATAAAGCTACAATAGTTTAGTTTATTCGTATTCATTAGTATCAGTAGAGACAAATACCACATTTGCCCGGGCCATTCATTGTATATTCATAGTAGATTCCATTGCATTCGTCGCTTGACTCGCATCCAACTACCGTATTGGTCTTACTTTTGCAGTCCACGCGGAGGAGACACAGGCGAAGGTCACGGCCCTCCTCGATTTCTCGTGTTCTCACTATTGGTTCCTTATGTCCATCGGGAAGGCCAATTAGGTCATCAGGCAAGGGATGCTCTGCTATTGTGTATGTGTCTCGCCGCCAAAAATCATGCGAGAGTCGACGAGCTTGGCAAATATATGGCAAATCACTCAAACTTCTGTCCAATTCTTGCCACCGGTAATAAAAAGATTACTTTTTACACCTGTTAATAAGTCGACTAAATATATTTATATAAGTACGTTTGTTACGTTAGATGGAGAAATGTAAAATAACAAACATCAATCATTCACTCCAAACACGCAGGTTGTGTAGTATGGTAAGGTTGTTAGCAGGACTTGAAGCGACGAATCCTGACCACTTTAGCCAAAGGTTTGGCCGTTTAAGCTACCGTTATGAATATGCATACATATATATACACATTTATATATAACGGTATAGTATATGTTTTTGAAAGCCACATAAGCCTAAAGTGAAGCCTAGAACAAATGAATTTTCAACATAAAAAGACTTAAGACTTAAAGATTACCTAATAAATTATTCGATATTTTTTCCCGGCAATCCGTGATTCCGTCCTGTAGGTCTAAGTGGGTTGTACTCGGTGCTACCCCGAAAGTTGGAGGTTTGCGGTGAAGACTGGTATCGACTTTCGGAGGAAGACGTCCAAGACTTGCCGGCACTGGGGGCATTTCTCTGTTCGCTCGAGTTTTGCAATGCCGTGACGCAGGTAACGCAACACAATGCAAATGTTTAATCCTCCATGTTGAGTTCCCTGATAGAGCCGTATTTTCGAGTGTATCCCAGCGCGATTATTTTTTCAAAGGCAGTAACGCCATCATCACAGTAAATATAGGACGGAACAAGTAATTATCGGATGTATAAAACAAAATTTTTCATTTTTCATTGCACTCATTGCTCATTTTCAGGTGTCACATCCGCTCGTTCGGGATCAACTTTTGGACTACCTTTTGCATGGCTTTCTGATACCTGTCATGGGTCCTGCCCTCTACCAAAGCAATACCGATGAGATAGTCACAACGACTGTGTAATTTCGATTTGCCATAAGCAGATTTTTTGGCTTATAAATATCCCAATTCGACTGGTTAAAGGTCTTTTATTTGTTTCGCTGCATGCCTTATATATTGCATGGGTCTTGTGTAACTAAGTTCTTTGCGTAATTTGCTCAATCCGCTTGTTGGACCCACTCGTTATATATGCCACACTTGAGAACCCTTCGCTATAATTGCGTGTGTATAATCTAATGATATTGTACTAATAATGAGCTTAGAACTATCAGCTATTAATATACTACCTTTAGACCATAAAAGTTCGACGAGCACGATACTTGAATGAGGAACGTTCATAAAGCTTGCAATAACATTTAACAGTTACTGTTTTTCCCCCAACAAGCCAATTTATTTTTATCACTAGTCCACATATGTTAGGCCGGCTCGGAATATAATTGCTGTCCAAAAACAGGACGAATACGTGTGTAGACTTGGGTTTCAATTATCGACTACTTGTAACCCACTATAGTTCAGCGAATAAAATGGCTGAATTGACAATGAGATGCCGACAACTTTTATACGGCAACACACGCATTTAACACCTACTGCACATTTCCGTTATCTCGTTGTAGCTACCTGGAACTGTTTCTTCGTAAGGTAACAGAGCCCCGCTTAATGCGTGTATTTCTACATTTTTTGCTCACGACAATGTGTGAACGGCGACTTCTTGTTGACATATTAATTTTGCGGATCGGAGCTCATTCAAAGCTGGCTATTGTTACCATCGCGTTGTTTAAAACACTCCTGGATTTAAACTGCGAAGAGGTCATGTTTGAACTCGTCTTCAAGTAAGTGTCTGAAGAACTTCAAAAGATATCTATTAAAAAAAGTTCTTTTGTCTGTATATTATATATATATATATATATATATACTCAGTTACTTGTGAAAAGCCAGACAAATAAAAATACGTTAGAACAGCAACTTTTAAACGAGAACGCATCAATGGCAGCGACAGTTGGTTACTATGAGAGACCATCCTTTAACAACGTAACGCTATACGATATGATAAATCAGTAATTTTCACACGCGTTTTTTATTGTAGGTATCTAATTCCTTGTTCCCACGTTATGGTCTCGCACCGCGAGCGAATGCGTGACGTGGATACGTTTTGTGTGACTGCTCAACGGTTACTTTCGCTAGCGCCTTCGCAGCTTCCTCCAGTTGCGACCAATAAATCGACGAGCGGCTATTTGTCAAATGCGGGTTCCGTTAGGGCTGGGTCGGTCCCGCCAACATCTTTCAACGGCAACGTCCGACAAAGTCACAGTTATACAGAAGGGTTAGCCGGCGCCTCAAGATCAACAAATGCGAACGCAAATGCCCAAGACATATCCGACCAGTTTCAAATTAGTTATTTAGCCTATCTACTTGATGCCAAAAATGGTAAGAATTAAACATGTTCAACAGAAATTGGTTTACTCTATATATTTTTGAAACTTACTCATCTAGCGATGCATTTTTATGCCGGTCCTCATCATGACGACGTACCTGTACAGTTCTTCCCTGTACACATTGTACTGCCTAAACAGTTTTTTCGTTACGTTCCATTTACGTTAGACGTGTTGGTACGGGATTCGTAATTTTTGAAACTGACCCAGACACTAGTGTGCCTGGATGACGTTTTGATTATTCGGCTTATTTTCATTTGATTTATTTAGTGTTATGTAGTAAATGTGATAAAAAAAAAAGTATCCAAATCAAGAAAGGCGTCTTCTCTCTTGTATCTTAGGCATTCGTGCATGTCGTGATGCGTGTCAAGTTTGGTCGCGAAACTATGACGGGAGCAAAAGTGATTCCCGGGCGACGGTAAACGGTCCAGTGACCGGAGTAACCAACATGTACCTGCCGGGAAATTGCATCAGCAGTGCTAATGACAGGGGAAGTAGCAGTGGCACATCTTCTTCCATTAAAAATCAACAACAGCAGCAACAACACATAAATGGGGCAGGTGGGAACGAAGCCAGCATCGCACTTAATGTTGGCGCTCCGATGCAGTGTCATAATGGAAAATTAGCCGAAGAGAAAGAGGACTCCGGAATATTTGTCAATGATCAAAAGGTAATTCCGCTTTCATTATGAAATAAAAATTCATGTGCTAGGACATTATCCAGCGCTTGTAAAAAACGGTTCTACAAAAACAAGCAGATAACGTTATTCGACTGCTCGATATACCATGAATCATCTGCTTTATAACACAGAGTAACAAGGAATTAGAATCGATTCTGAAACGGAACGATTCCGGTTGTTTTTAGTTAAAAAAAAAATACATTTTTGATAGATGTTGCAACGCTACAAAAATTATAGTACTTTCGAGCTAACCATGAAGTCAAGGATTCAAAAAACGAAAAAAATAATTGAGAAAAATGAGAGGCTATATATTTTTGTTTACTGTAACATAATAAGCGTTTCTGTCCTCTTTCTTGGCTAGGATTTTGGCGGTGCTGATATAGGACCTTTCCTGACACAGGTGCTGTCACGACTGGAGTGTATCACAATCAATGATGTCTACACCAATCTACAACTTACCTCCCTGATCTCTCGACTCGCACTCTACCCCCAGCCGTTACTTCGCAGCTTTCTCCTGTCGCAAGAGATAGTCTTCCAACCAAGCATACGAAGCCTATATCAGGTATTGCTATGTGGTGAATATTTTATTAGTTTTATAGCTTTATAGTTTTTTTTTCATTGTCATTTTGGAGTAAGTTTAAAGCTTTACATGAAAAATTGTCCAATTCTTGTATCGGTTTGCTAGATCCATCTCCAACTGCACAGTCTATTGTAAAAGTTTTCCAAAGTAGAGAACAATATAGAATGAATACACATACGAGTAAACGTGTACATTTATTCGTTTAGGTGTTGTGTGGCCTTCGGCATAAAATTGAGCAGCTCTCCATCCAACTAGGCAATTATCCCGTACTGCTAAGCAGAGCAAGGGAGTTCTTTGCGGCTAGGGAAAACGTTCTTAATCAACCCAACCTGACGCTTGCCGGCTCCATCGTTGGCCAAACTCTTCCACCGGCCAGAGAGAAATCAGCCATGAATGTTAACCCACCAGCTCAACGTCGGAGAAGTCTTGGGACCTTTTTCAGGAAGTTTAGTGCGTTGCAACCCATCGCAGATAATTCTGGCTACAGGTACGTCGGCTAATTTTTGAACATGGGCCTACTGAAACAAAGATTATACCATCAAAAGGCTAGATGCACCAAAATATTAAGAATTTCAACGCACTAGCTAATACGGCCCCCTTCCGTATTTTCTATACGATAGCGTTATCTATTTTTTAAAAAGGAATCTCTCGCATGTATTACTATCCGTTTAAACAATTGGAGCTCAATAAAAGCTTTGAATGCAACACCATGGCAGAACTTTGCTCGATGGAAAAAGGTCTTTTTTGAGTACAAATGAAATTTGTATTTGTAGGTGCACGGCTTGCACATAAGCGAAATTCCAAAGAATGCAACTTCCCATATAAATACGCATATTAGCTCCATTGATGCTAAGCTCCTGGGATGCGGTTTTTTTAACAGGTGCTATTGACTATCAGGCGAATCCATATCGGTTCTTTTGATATCAGTAGTTTGCGTTGTCCGGAGGCACGGCGACATTTCGTAATACGTATTTTTGTATTTCATCTTGCGATATTTATATATGGTATTGTTCCATGATGTTATCATTGGATACTGTGGCCTACAACTAATAGATTAGTTCAATAATGATGACCATCTTTTTGGGTTATTTTTCTTCATTCAGATATATTGTGAAGCTACCCTATGGTGAAAAAAACGCTTCAAACGAAAGTGACTCATCAAGATCCAATTCTGAAGCGGTACGGGCACAAACGCGAGCTATCTTAAGTATCGTGATATTTGACGAATTCGTCAAGGAGCTGGCGGCCATTAGTCAAGAACACAGTCTTCAGCAGTTGTTGGACGAGGTACCCGCTGATTAGTACGGTATAAGGAAAAGAGCCCGGAGGTTCTGCAGACAGTCGAGAGAGATGAAAAAAAGATCAACTTCATGAGGCGATTAGGAGACTTTCAAAAGGCATTTTTTAACGGTTCAGTTCACCGGTGGTCTTTAAAGGTCGATATGTTCGGTTGCCTGAGCACACATCCCACATGGATTCGCAGTGGTGGACTCATATAGTGGTCTGTGCTACAGTTCTTCGCGCTGTTTCCTGTTTCGGATAGACAATCCGTTTATGGTTCGTTTAAAATAATCATCTTCAAGTTATTTCAACGTATCACAAGTAGAATTGTAGCCTTGTTCGGTAAGATCCGAGTAGTCAATCCTTTGCGATAGAAGAAAAGGTGCAACGCGTAAAAAATACGTACGACTAATCCTATCAATTACGGTTGTTACACAACAAGATAAATTAGAAGATATGGACAATTTAATTGCCGTAATCACCTGTCATGGATCAATGTTTATCATGAAAGTGTATGTATGTGTGTGTG
Source organism: Varroa jacobsoni (assembly GCF_002532875.2). NCBI lineage: Eukaryota > Metazoa > Arthropoda > Arachnida > Mesostigmata > Varroidae > Varroa > Varroa jacobsoni. The sequence goes on along the minus strand of NW_019213339.1, from coordinate 122,080 downwards.
ACGTACGACGATTTCTTAATGCGCCGGCACGGTACATTGAGCAGTTGTTAATCTGTTGTTGACTTTACATATGGCGCGTGCAATGGGTACTCACAGGGTTTGCCTTAAGTAAAATAACAAGTGAATAATAATAGGAAAAAATCTATCATGAATCGCCGACCTCGGCTACAAAAACCCCCCAGTAACAGAAGATTGACATCAAATTACTTAAAAATATGCAAAGTGACGTAAACAAAAGCAATGTGACAAGAAAGCGGTCTTAGTGATGCAGAACATAGCATCTTTCCACTAATTAGTGTGGGCCGTAGGTAATTATTGGTATAAAGACGAACGAATGTCTGCACATATTTAGCTAATTACAAAGAACGAAACGTCCATATTTAATTAATATGACTATCTTGTACTTACATGACAACTTTGTTCGAGTCAATTGAACTACTGAGCGAGAGGCAAAACGGTGGCTTATGCCGTAGATTGAAGCTAGCTAGCGACGGAAGCTTTAGTAGACGCGATCCTTCACCGTTAAATGTATACATGCAGAGGGCTTTTAAGCACAGAAACTGCAGGAAGCTCCAAGCCTACCAGAGCGTCCGTAAGCACCACAGCGAGACTGAGTGAGATTGTTTCGTACCTTATGTTTCTTACTTTCAGTGTCTGTGACAAAAATGCGTGCGTGCGTGCGTGCGTGCGTGTGTGTTGATATAGCTGAATTCTAACGGTAATCTTTTGTATCCAACAGAACGCACTATTGATCTAAATCTACACGATTGACCGATGCTGTTGATTTTTTTTTTAATAATTTTGCGATGCGGTTACTAAAGCTGACAGCATCTATAAATACTCCGATCCGTTAGTAGCATCTTCGGCTCTCTTGGGCTCATAAGAGTAAATTTCCGGACCCGAATTTCCTGAGATACTTAATTTGTGAGAGCGTCATTGTTTCGATCTGAAAATGTATTTCACTCCTTTAAAAAGCATCTCGTGATGCTTGTGGCACTGACTGTTGACCGTTGATCAATTTTGAAATGGCTTTATCCAGACACACGCGATTTAATCCGTTCATAAATGTATTTTACTCAACGCTCCAATGCTACTAATGGGCACCCAATAAGTGCCAGAGTTGTGTTACCTAAAGGCAAAAGAATACATAAAATACCTGATTACAGTCAGGTTAAAATAGCAAATATTTGGGGAATATCTAGCCTAAGAACTATCGAGAGTTCATTGACTCTCTTGCAATGGCTGGGGCATTGGTCTATGTAAACTTAATACCTAAATAAGTCAATTTCTAAATGGCAACCGTTGCAATAATCAAATTTCAAGATTAGGCTACGGAAAAGTTCGGGCAAAACAACGAAGATCCCTCGGCAATGAAGTATAATTAGAGCGCTAAATTACACTTTGTGAGATTTCGTCTATTTTGTTTTTGCATAACTGTTTTAGTTACGAAGAATGGTTTTGATACTAGCACAATCTTTAGCATCGTCCGATTCAGTAGCACCCGGAGTTAAGGACAATGTTTCCTCTTGATAACAATTAATGAGTGAGATCTGTTATAGTGCGGTTGTGCTTCCAGTTTTGCTGGTTCAAACCACTTAGCAGAAAAACGATAACTTTTGAATGTTTATGAAGTTTTTTCCTAAGCATCTAGTGATGATGATGATGCACATACGCTCATGACGCAAAATGAAAAGTAATTTTGAATTCAATAAGTATTTTATTATTCAGCAGCAGACGAAATCGAACAAATTAATCTTGATGTTAATTTTGTTAATGGTATTTCTGTTTTCCATGTAACAGCCTCCTATACGTTATGTTATCACTGTGAGCAAATCTAGGTCATGTTATGAAAAAACGAAGGTTTCCACGTATGCGTGTGCGCGTTTGATGTGTAAATCTGTGTTTGTTATTTTGGCATTAACGCAGGTGTTGTTATTAGTGTTATTAATATGCCTTTGAGCATGCTGCACTCGAAGAGTTCGTGTCTTCTAGCAGTGACGATAAGTTGAAAAGATTGACGAAAAAATGGACAGATAGTGGTGGACAGAGGACGCGTTAGTAATAACGTCGAAATTAGTCAATTGAGTAGCTTTATTACTACGACGATACTAGTTATACAACTGTAATAATCATATATAATATTATAAATATATAGTAAAATGCTATTCTTTGTCAATGTCTACCTAACTGTCCTTGCCTTAGAATAAAGGATGCCATCAACCAAAGTTGAAGATGGTGACCGATAACAACACAATATACTATAGTCACATAAAATTCAAATATGCAATGGAGGTGAGGTTGGACTCTTAAGACATTTTGAAATTTTTCATTAGGACATCTTGTAAACGCGCTTCTATTCTTTACGATCCTTCATCAGACGACTGTTGTTACCAATGTTCAACTTCGGTGGCTTCAATAACAATTTCTAGTCCCTATCAGTCACAAGTAAGCCTTCCAAAGCTATCAATACCATGTTACTTGAATCACAAACTATACCTAGCTCATGTACTGCATTAGGAGAGGCGCGGCTTTTGTTTCTTTTTTTTTCTGAAAAAGCTTACTAGCTAGCGCTAGTGCTCCGCAAAAAAATAATGAAAATGCCCTGTGGTACGAATAGGTACCATCGGATTTTGTACTGACCTTTCTATCACGATGCAACTTTTGCACAATTTAATATACGTAGTTTTACACAAGACTGAATTCAGTAATCAACAGTCTGTCTGTAAACCCTGTTCCACACTTAAAATACGGTAATGTTGCCAAAGGGAAACCTATAATGATTGTGTGATTCTTACATATGCGTACAGTGATTACCGTTTACATTGCCCGTTTCTATCAACGCAGTAAGCCCCTCAACTAAGAAATAAGCACAACTGCGAACTATTGTGTCGAAGATCTAAGCGTTTCTCATATTATGAGAACGTTATTTAGCAACAAAGAGATTTGAAGTAAACCCGTCTGCGTTGCTGTTTTTCTTAACAATGCGATAATAAATAATGTTTCTACTGAACAGAGGCAAATGCAAATATAAGATAAAAAAATCAAAGCAAGCAAATAAGTACTGTAAATACACCGTGTGCATAAAATCAGAATATATACGCGAATAAAACTAACTTATTTTGCAAAAAACTAAATACGTATATAATTTGTCGTTATTAAAACGAGCTGCAGTAGTAATACGGTAAATAACAGTAATACTTATTATGACAACAACATATACATACGTTTATTTTGTTGTATTACGGAGAACGCCGTAACTTAGGGCGGCCATGCATACTATGGCCGCCCTAAGTTCTTGAGGACACCCGTAGTAATCCGGGTTAGTCGCATGAATACCACTTTCTCAATGAGTGAATGATTTTCTAATCTGATATCTGTCGTCAAACGAATATCATATACACAGGGGAACGATGGACTCCTGTTCTATAGAGACATCCTAGCGTGTCTGCACAAATTGTCATAGTACATGCATGAAAGTACTCCGTAGTACTAGTCAAACTCTTTCGTGTATTCAGCTTCTGGAATGCAAGCTCTCTAAGGAATAGAGCTGCGATACCTGTGAAAATAAAACAATAAGATTTTGCATTTGAGACAGTTTTAGATCACGCTAGTTGCTGTGCAATATTAAAGCTTACTGAAAACGTAAGGAAATGAAAAAGCGTTACCTCCCCATAGAAGTTATCCACCATCGATGTGTGTTGAAATTTTTCGCTTCTAACGAAGAGCCAAACTTGGTGTTGGAAAAGTATTTTTATTCTGTAAGAAAACAAGAACTGGATGAAATTCTTCCTAATTTTTCCACAGAAGACCTCAGCATAGGGATGTAAAAAGCTGTCGTTTCTGGTGGAGCTAAACGTATCTAATCTCTTCTCGAACCCTTGAATTTTATCGCTGCAAGGGTTTTGATTGGCTAGGATTGAAAGTTCGACAAGCGTCGCGGATTCCTTTATCGACTGGCCTGGGCAAACTCTAGCTGGCAAATTTCAGCAATGAATATCGCGTGCAGTATGGCTCGACGAGAAACTAGGAAGAAGAAATGCTGGTTGTGTCAATGAGAGGAGCTGAACGGAACGCGTACAGTGGTTTGAAATGATAGGTGGGCGATATTATAGTACTTCCAAATGAAAGGCGATACTATTACAAATATACAAGTACTATTGACAGCATATAGTAAGTGACAAGCGCGATGATTAGAAACAGGAATAGGTATTTATAAGAAATCGGCAGTTACCGATGACGTATGAACCTTTTCTTTCTCCTCACGCTCCCTGCAATTTTCTGGTCTGTGGCATCAACAGTTCTCCAGTTCAAAAACTAATGCACAATTCCCAAAATTTCGAAAATCGTTCATCTCTATTTCGAAAGCGGCTCTCTGTACGAGAGCCGCTTTCGAAGTATGCTACAACAAAGTAGTGATATAAATTTTATAGCTATGATGAAATACGCACACTGAATATTATCGTGCAGAAAGCGTGATTTTGATAAGTTTCCAATTCTGGTAACTGTTTGGATGATAAACTCTCATGAAAAAAATATGCAAAAGATCGCATCGTTTTTTTCTAAACTAATTGTTTTTCATTCAGTTTCAAGTTTCAGAGGTTGGCTGAAGCCTTAGATAATTTTGATTCGTAACACCAGTAAATAGAAGACACCTGCACACTTGTGCTCAGTTAACGTTATTAATTAATTAATTAATTAATTAATGTAATTAACTCAGTTAATGTTATTTGAAATTAAATCCAGTTTAGTAATGACATATATCGTGCTGAAGTAAGCTCAAACTTTTTCATGTCGGATGCAATATTGTTCAAGCTTCAAAAAGCTAAACTTCAAAAGTGCAACATGGCACTTTCAGTTTCGAGTTTATTTTTTCAATTGTCCCTTGCCTTCTGTTTAGAATTTATTTTTTGTTTGGTTAATCTATAAGTTTGTACTTTTTCCTTGAATGTTCAATCCGATGAAACATTGATAATCGAGTACCATCACAAATGTCTGTGTAGCGTGTAAGGAAGGTTTAGTTGTTTTCTTTCTATAACACTTACTTGCGAGGTTAAGTTGTGTTACGTGATTACGTTTTCTGAAAAAGTTCCTCAAGTGAATGAAAACAGATCCAGCCGTTTTGCTTCCAGATAAAGGTAGACTATAACAGTATGTAGCATTTAATTAGAAGCAGTTTATGGCATTTGATATTTCCGAAAAGTTTGAGGTGGCTTTGAAAGTTTAAAAAAAAAAAACAGCTAATGCATTTCTCTATTGAGCATGAATATGTGACAAAGGGGTTATTTCAGACTAAACACCGTACTAAAAATAGCGTTTTCCTTCTACAGAAGGTTCGGTCCGTTGAACGTGACGAGTTGGTGCTACCATTGAAGATATATGTAACGATATTTATATATTGCTTGTGAGTTAACACTGCCTTTACTTAGATGAATAGATTGAAATGATATTGGCTCGGGGCTCCCGCTTGACGGCGTTATTCTTGCGGTTTTCATTTGTTCTGTTGTAGAAAATAGCTACAATACAAGTCGACAGAGTTAATTATGTGCATATATGAGCTTAACAATCAATCCCTGTCGGATAGGAAGCATGATTTCTTTTCTACTTCTGGATTAGCAAAGCACCACTGTCTTGAATCCGGCTCTAGAGGGTGGCCCTGAGCTTATAAAGCCCGCCGGCGTTCACACTGAACGTTTGCCTAAAAGAACAGTAGGAGCTATGATTATGACGAATCCCTGAAAATTGTTGTCTTCAATACAAAATTTTAAACAATGATAACATAATAATGTAATGTCCCTTGTAAGCGTTTGCGAAGTTATATTACTGCTCGGTAAGCCATGTAGCATACAAATTTGATACATTTGGAGAAGCTAGTGTTCCTACGTTGAGCTGCTGGCGCTCCCATCTAATGGTGAATATATTCCGCGTTGATAGGACAAGCTCACCACGTATCGGCTGCATCTTTGCAATACCGTACTAAAAATCATCATTTAAAACATATTCTAGTTCTGTTTGTAGTTGCTGGTCTGTGCGGCTATGCTGTGCTCAGTCTAAACCCCCAGCTGTACCGAAACCATTATTGTTCTCCTTCCATATTTGTTCTCCTTCCATTTGTCGTATAATGTTGACATCCTTTTTTTGCTGTGACGTATTTTGTGTAGCTGTACATTTTCCAAGTGTCCATTTCATCTTTGGTTTAAAAACGCGTTTATTATTGTACCTAATCATGATTGTTTTAATAGAAGAAGTCCTTGAAAAACCAAAAGTTTAAAAAACGAAACGACAAATGCATAATTTGCTATAGTCTATTTCAATATAATTTATGTGCCGATAAATCAGCCAAAGGACTTTGCTTTAAGTAATTTATGCGTCTGTTTTTCACCCTGGCTCTTACGAACAACGCTCTCGTAGTTCTATTGAAGTTCGACTAGGTTATAGACATGCCATTGTACTCATGTTGGAACAACACACTTATCACTATAGCCTTTTATCAGACTTTCCGAATGCCAATCCCAAAATAAAACCCAGTTCAGAGGTGACGTTTGAGTGAGCATAATTTTATCCCAGGACTATTCCTCAGTAGCAGTAATCAACTGCGTTAAAATTAAAATAGGTTCGATTTGTAGGCAGACTTCGCTACTTGGACAACCTGGGTTGATTGAAATAAATCTTTTTCCAAATATGATATCATCCCGTCGTAACAAGCTTATATGTGGCATAAGAACCGTACTTGCGCAATATTTTAAAACGTTCTGTACAGCCACAAACGGAGTGGAAAACATGGAAAAAGGATAACGGCGCATAGCTTCAATGCATAGCTTGTTCTTGTTGCCTTCTTTAGCCGAGAATGGGAGTTTTTAGAGATATGGAAACATATACGGCTTTAGTACCAGTGGGTGTTTTCATTTAATATATATATAATATGATAGCCAACCTTGAATGCATTTATCTACAACCTAGCATAACGAATATCGTTTATTTCGGACTACCATTGACGAAACGTAAAAAAGTTGATGTTGTGTAAACGAATCACTTTCGGCATAAACTTCGCTTCCTTTGAGGCACCCCCAGCTACCCTGTACAAAAGCATTGCTTACTAGCAGTTTTATAGACAGGTAACGCTGTAAAATTACCGCATGAACGCTTATTTGTAAATATCAGAGCTTCGGTTGGAGATAGCGGTTTAGCTGGCATCCCGTTCTTTAATCAATCGAAGTATCAGACTATGATATTTTGCAGTAGTTCCCTAATAATTAGATCCGAGCCAGACAGAGGAAAAGAGTAGCCAGCCTTACAGTTAACGGAGCCAGAAATAAATCGGCCGATCATTTTTCGTATGCAGTGGTCCCGTCCGAACGCTTAGTATCGATAATCACGCATAAATTGTTAGAAATGACCCATAAGTGATCAGCATCTCATCGCTGGTGAAATGTTTGGCCAGGTTTATGTTCTTTCGTTTAGTTTTAGAATACAGTTCAGGTTATATTATGTAGGGATTACATTTGAACTGTTAATATACCGCATCTCTTGCGATTTTTACAGCACTTTTTTCTTATATCCGTTGCAGAAGGTAACCGGTCGCATAGAGAGAAATCAAAATTGATTCTAACAAAAATACTTCAACTTATAATTGTTACCTGCGAGCGAACGAGTAAATTTAAGAAACCAGATAATAGAACTTGACACAGACAGATGTCGCAACCGCTCATCCACGTGCGCACCTCGTGACGGCAATTCGTCATTATTTACTTTTGAGATACCTTTTATTGGAAATTTGTGTGAAGGTACAGAAGGATACTGTATTTCGTAGGATCGGTGACAAATACACGGTAAAAAATCAGTGTTGCTGTTTGTATTATTTGAAATTAAACCCGAAATTTTTTACATTTATTCACTGTCAACTTAATTTCAGTTGTTAGCATATTTTCTTACCTTTCATTTGTAAATATGTAAATAGAAATAAAAGAAGACATTAACAATCCCTTAATTGTCCCTTCCTATCCTAATATAAATATGTACAAGATAGTATACGATCGTTCATTATTCATAAATAATCCTCGTTAAATTAAATTTTTGTGTACGTCATTTTTGCAATTAATTGTAACGATTAGATTTTAATAGAGATGACATAGATTTTAATGTCACGACAGTCAATAGGTGTTGGTCAAGAGCTCGTGTTATTTATGGCGAAGGGTCATATTTATGACGGCTCGATAGAGTTCGGCGGGCTCGGTCGAGACGCAAGCTCCTATCATAAAAATAAAATACGTTATCTTTACGGGGTGCCGCGACGACGCTATGCGCGGGGCATAGGTGGGGCATAAGCACGGTAGAAAGCGACGAGTACAATCACATAAATGTATCCATGTAACTATTTAACTCTTTTAGTTTAACCATTAAATAATATACTATGACGATGAGAAGAACGGAGACATGTTGTATTTTGATTGATAACGTTCGGTAACTTTCTAAGTTACGAATTAGCTATGCTTTAGAGTTTAATAACAGTAATGCGCATCGTTTACCCAGGGCCACAACTAACTTCACCATCAGATACGTAAACATCTACCTCTATTCCGTAGCCGATCGCACTATCATAAGCCAAAAACTCATACTCTGCCTAATTAATAGCGTGTAGCGTAGACATGCATCTCAACGGTGCAGCGACGATCGCAGACCAGTGATAATGAAGAACAGCCGGATTTAGATTATGCAATATGAAAGTTCGCTGCGTTCGCCAAAACAACTTAAAGTTAGTGCCCAAATGCATTTTGTGCATTGCAAAATAACTTTTACATAAACATCATTTACAGTTATGATACAAATTCCGCTTACTAGAATATTCACAGACTACTTTTACCAGAATAAACACTATGGCTACGGGGAGCAAGCAGGCAAGACTTCTGAAACTCACTCAAGTGATGGCATATATTTCTGCTAAATAAATCTAAATGTCTAAGGTTTGAAAAGACATCTGATTCTGCAGCTGACGAAGGTGCTTATATAAATACGTTGGGAAAAGGTGTCGCGATGGCCAGCGTAAAAATTTCGCTGCATCTCTATAAGGCAAACACAATCTATTCATTTGCATCGCTTAGTTCTTGATTCCTTGTGAAGGATGTTTTGACGCTTCGTCTACTTGAAGAAAACGATTCCGTAATCACTGTTATTATTAAGATAATTTGTTATAATAATATTACGCTCAGCGTGGTTGCCGTTCGGCAGCGTGCCTTCCACATTTACTGCTTACAAATAGGCGATTATGAATCGGCGTCAATTGAGATATGTTTAATTTTCTCTGCCTCCTGACGATCTTCAGTCTATCAAGGAACGACGAAAATGTCTTTAGCTATCCGCGTAAGCACGAAGTTGTAAACTGCAAATAAAATCGAACTGTAAATGGTCCGTCAAAGCCCCTAAACGTAACTTTTGCCGATCGTATTTATGACAATGCTGATCCTGGGGTATGTTTTTGGGCCGATGCACCATTCGACGAGTGAGGCCCAAAATCATTTGCAATACCTGCCCGTACCATCCTATATATGTGTGTGTGTGTGTGTGTGTGTTTGTGTGTCTGTGTGCGTGTGTGCGTGTGCGTGCAAGCGACATCCTGGATCGGAAAGCAAAAACTTTCCAGTCTTGTACAGGATCAGCTCGTTCGTCGCGTCTTCGACCGCTGATCCGAAAACGACGCCCAACCCAACAAGTGAAAGCCAAGCCGCAGTCATTGTGCCAGCGATGAATCATCTGTTACGCGGACATGCTCGAGTCAAAAGACAACTGGCGTAGGTTCTATAGATGTTGGATACGGCAGGTGAGGGAATAGCATTCAGAGCTTGACGGCCGCGAGGAAAAGATATGACAGTTCAGTAAACGGCGATACCGGTATTAATACAATGTCGCGAATAGGAATAAAGATAAATCGCCTGACGTTGGTTGTGCTAACACAATCGCTTGTGAGATTATAGCGTTTGGATCCAGCCAGTGGTAAACAACGCAAAATAGGCTATCCAATATGCGACCTGCGATTCTGATCCTTCGAGCTACCTGTTCATGATTTTGTTCCACGTTCTGTGGTGTCTCCAGATAAATGAAAAAGATCTACTCGTATATTAAGTATGTTAAACTCTGCAAAAACCCTTACTATACGACAAATATAATCATCGACTATTACCTTTTCAAACTTGCCTAACCCCAAATGTAGTAATCCTCTATACCTTGCGCGCCTATTCAGATTGCTTTGAAAGTTTTAGCTATGTAATTTCAGTAGAGCAGTAGCAGTATCAGTTCCAGTATTTCCTGTCGTTGTAAAATCTATCACGTTGGGTTCAAATCAAAACGTTTGTTATTGATAACTCCCTGTTTCCAATTCAGTTTTCCGTATTCAAAATCTATTTGTGAACTTGATGTGTGCTTTACGCCTGCCACTTTATCTGCCAAATAGCGGATTAAGGCTGAAAACATAATGGTTATTTCAACCTTTTTTTCTTTCCGCAGTAGTAAAAAATCTTTCCTTTCTCTGATCCGTGCACGCTGCCATTGTCCGGATTGTCACAGTTGCTGATCCATGGGCTAATCGAAGCGGGTATACGGCCTGACAAACGAACTCTATTGATATGAAAATGGTTGCCAAATAGAGCCATAAACTGCGTTTTTCTTACTCATTGCAATTCTTATCGTCGGGGCAATTACCGTATTGCCTCGGCGGTCCGGCCAAATGCTAGTTGTGTTATCGGAACTTGGCTGGGAAGCCTAGAGTCCAACAGCACAAAGGTCGTCACTAAGAATGTGCCTAACTGCCACGCATCGGTCGTTTGTGAGGACATTTTGTTGCTATACTACCTCTTCGACATGGGACTAAAAGTAATCGGCACTAGTAATTATGTGAGGAGAATGTTAGTCGGCAGTGTTCGGTCATCTGGTTCCCAAATGATCCCCGTATATTGGCTATGACCCCTGAGTATTTAGGAAAACTTCAAATGCGAGGGCTGTTTCAGTCTACAATTGTTATATATCAAATCAAGAAGACGCAGTATACAGCACGCTCGCTTACTGAAGGTAAAATTAGCTGGGTCTACATTTTTTGTCCTTTACAACTGTAATATATATATATATGTATATATAATAAGAAATAAACGTACCTTCATAAACGAACAACAAATTGATATGAAAAATAATTGACAGCGTTAGGCTTTATTTATTTATTCATTACCATCGTCACTTACATAAATACTATGTACAAACAACCTCTTAGTTGGTCTTTTGGCGTCGAGCCAAGGACCATATCGAGATTCTCATCTTAGACTCACTTTACATATTGTTTGATGGTAACACTCCTTTTCGTTAAACGTTTGTAAATCTTGCCAATCAACAATCTCGTGTTGTTATCAGTCGGCCATGTGATCGATAAACTGATATGATATGAAAGTAAACTCGAATTTATGCTGTTTTGATTGTGCAGTTAATTAAGTGAGATGCTTCTGGGTAGGCACGGTCTTTTCCTAATTTTTCTCTAACAGGCGTTTACCTTAATTTTTAGTTGAGCCTCTGCTAGCGGTCTCCCTATGGCAACTTGATATGTACAGCAACATCTGGATGACGTTTCCATAGCTCACAATACATTTTTAGTAGTTTGTGATTTCCTACGATTCGCGTTTGTTACGGTGTGCCAAGGGTGCTTTTTCTAGTTAACCATTTAAGAACAAAAACACGAACGTACGTATCTGCTATTAATAATAATAGTAACAACGATAATGACGATAGTAGAAGTTGTATGCACAATAACGGGATCGCCCATCGAACAAGCAACATGTGTATGTTTGTATATCTACATGTGTGTATGGAAATTTTACAGTCGGCAATGTTTGCTGCTCATGCTTTTCCTTGCGCTAGTTTTCCTATTCAGTCCTTGTCATGAGATTTATAGCGGGCGTATAATATCTGGGACATTTATGATGTTCAGGATAATAATGATATTAACTAATAATAACTGCCACCCTTATCGTACGTCGCATGTATACGCCATCACTTTAACGTTAACAGTAGATTTCCCTCGAGGAATTTGCTCGTTCGGTGCTACATCTTCGTCAATTCTTCGATTTATCGAGAAGCACCACATCACACAACACTGTTTTATTTCATAGCAGCGTAATAATAATTGGTATTATACTAATTATCACAATAATAGTGATAATGGCAAATTATACACTCATCACCAATTCCGTGCTACTTCTTCTCACGATATTCAACCAGAATTATGTTTTCTTTCTTAAAGTCGTAGGGGAACGGCAACCTTTAAATGGACCGAGTACCGCCTTGAACTGCAGGAATTAAGGACTCAAAATGACTGGCAGCAGTACGCTAACGATTTCGAGCGCTACTGGTTTAAGTAAAGAATCTTACCTCTTCATATGGTGTAAGCAGCATCTGCAATTGTAACAGCTCTATTTTAGGATCCTATCCGCCTAACGTTTTGTTGTCTGGACGTATAACGAGTAATCGTAATGGAAACGCGGTTTCAGGCGGGAAAGTCCGAAACGTCTACCACGTCCATAGCAATACGGTTGCTATGTCATCCTAAGAGACGGACAGGGCAATGAAAGCGAATTTGCTCTAAGAAGCCAGTTGTCCTAAATCAGCGTAAAGTCGTTCAGTGAGGATGTAACGAGGACAATGAAGTTTTCGTTGACCATACTTGAGCCAACGTCTTCAAGCCGATTATCAAAAGAATGACTGCGTTGTTCACGTATAGGTTCTTTCTTGCATAGCACGCTTGTGACGGCTGCTCGGTCGAAAAGATACGTTATTGATGCGTCTCGCGGGAGCCCCGTTATAGAGGGGGTTCTCACGAATAGGGATCTTCTCACGGCACCCACGATGCAACACACAGACCACAAGGATGAGGATGAATAGCGCAATGAGAAAAACGCATAGAACAACAAGAATTAATGCAATATCTTGTGAATTGTGTAGATCTAGGTCGAAGAGACGATCCAAAATGTCTGCCGAGGTGTGGATTCGATTCTGGGTGTCCTCAGACGGGAACAGTGTCGACGTCATTGGGGCTCCGGCTGAAACAACGAAAAGATAGAAGCTTAGATGAACACAAAAGAATAGAATATAAGAAGAAAATAATAGCAGGATTATTACCAGATATCAGTAAAGTGTAAAAACTTGTTCTCTATCAAATAAGGTAAGTTGTTAAGCTGAAGCCTATGAGGAAAAACGCATATTGCCTACTTTCTACGACATTCGGTTATTGTTTCTTGTAAAAAAGACTGCTTTATACCGGTCAGGCAACATCATGACATTTTGTGATCTTTCAGTTTGTCTGATTACATTGTAGGTAATAGACGACCGCCTTTGAATTAGCCAAATTTTATTCCATTTCTATCTTTATAATTAGTAAACATCACAAAGATATTAAACAAAAGCATTTAAATTGGGGATAAAAATGCAGTAATTACTCGTCATTTTGTTGACTCCGGCTGTCGCAAACGGATTCGCACTCTCCCTGTGTTTCGGATTAACAAACGTGGGTCTCTGTTGTACGGTTCCTTGGTCTCCGCCATCGTTCGGAGTAACTTCGTTGCCCTTTCTCGATCTGTCTCCAAAAGAATCGACGCCGCTCTCCTCAGTTCTTGAACTGTCCTTGCTAATGTCAATTTTCCTTGGGGGAACAATGTTGGTGCGATGTTGTTCATTGCTAGCTCCAGCTGTCTCAGACTTGTTAGGTCGAATCGACCAATTCTTGATGGCTAGCACATCTTTCGGCGTCCTCGGATCCTCTGTCGTTGTCGTTGAGCTTTTGCCAGACAGGTCTGCAGTTCCTAACTCTACGCTTGCAGGAAACTGGAAAAAGGAGAAACACCAGAATAGAATTCACAAATTATTCTGCTCTAATAGCTGGAACACTATTGCAAATGATTTTTTCACGGCAAGCTTTACGAGAATCAAAGCAACATGCTACACGTCAGACCAAATATAAACAACTGTTCATATAGTTGTTGGTCGCGTTAGAGATAGCAATTGGTGCAAGTCATATGAAGTTGTAAAGCATTGTCTTATGCTACATAAATATGAAGAAGGCTCGTTTGTATGGCAAAAAGGACTGTTTATGTCTCGTTGTGGTTTCAAGCGGCGGCGGGCAACGATATCATTCACTGGTTGGCGTTTATGCCCCAAAACTCAGGTGAAAAGTGTACGACGATTTTATTGATCTTTTGGATAATAAATGTAGTCAGATAATGAAATGCAAAGAAAAATATCCCTATGAGGATTTTGTGAAGCACCAGCTAGCCGTTAAGACCACTCGCCCGCTATTATTTGGCTGTCTTTTTGTGCTTAGCCAAGCAGTGCGCTGCTGGTGTTATTTAGTGCTGATCTACCTAAGGCTAACGACAACTAGACTGAATAATTGGCCTCTATCCGATCAGTAGAAATGGCCATTTCAGATCTATGATCCCGCAGCAATCGATGATCCTATATAAGTACAGGTTCCCAGCATCTCTTAGTTAATATTTTAGCGCTAGCCGTCAAAAAGAGCTCTCAAGATGAGCTTCAAGAACTGCTATGTTCTTCTATATAGTACTAATACGGCGCAGCATAAGCGACAACGACAGCATAGGCAATCTAATCGTGCGCTTTCGCACCGCTTTAGTCGTTCGTAGTTCACTTTGCTATTAAATGAAAGTGTGCCAGGATGTGTGGCTGGGCGACAAGCTGATTCTGTGGAAGTCAGTTCGTCAATCGTGGCCTTTTCGCAGCCGATAACTCCGGCGCTGAAACGACGGTCTTGGAGGCCATCCCCCTATCCTATACGGCTAGCTCGAGTGGAGCATTTTGTCTTTTCCTAACAGCCAGAAGCTACACAATCACTCGGATTTGTTTATAATGCCAACTTCGCTTATACGCGTGTCTCTTTGCCGTTCTTTCTATCCCTCCGTAGTGTTACTGCGACTCGAGCGAGTCGCATGATCGCTTGATGCGCTATTACATAACAGGGCCGTAGAAATCTTCCGTACGCACACACAGACACACACACACACACGTTTATATATATACACATGTAAAAAGGACATATCAGCAAAAATAATCCGTCCGAACAAGCAACAGCCGTCGCTGGGTGTCTGCACTTGTCTCTCGTTTGCCTTGCCATCCTCCTTCATTTACGGTCTATTTCATCCTCGGAATAATCAACTTTTCTCTTCAGCTGGCTAAAATGTTGTCTGATGATGCTTGGAAATAGTTTTATTTTATTGGCTGGTTAGCAGTGCCATCTTCGATCGCAATACGGTCTGTCATGCTGTGTAGATTGTTCAGATAGGTCGACCTCTTCATGGACATCTATACCCAGTATACAAATGGATATGTGAATGGCTAATCGATCTTGAGATTTCTATCTCTTTTATACATTTTGTCCTTTTCCATGCCTTTTAATCGGTTTTGTTCCTTCTCGTTTGAGCACGACGAGAGTTAGGGCGGGAGCCGCTAACAACAAAAAAATGACAAGTTTACACCATCCGCATATCCGACATTACATCTCTCATCAAACACACCTCGATTACATAGTCCTGCTGCTTTCCCTTCATACTGATCTCGTCGTCAGTCAGTTTATCCAAGATGGATTTAGCTGCTTGAAATCTCTCGTTCCTTCCCTGTGAGCACTGGAATATCTCGGCTACTTGGCTCTACCTTTCGCCGGCAGGCCGTGTGTCAGAAGGGCAATCTGCCAGCACTGGGACATAGCAGACTAGGCACTGCGCTGACTTGCTGCTGAAGGACCGGCTACTAGTCGACATTACGAAGACAGTAAAACGGCACGACATGAAGAACAACGTGAATTTCGTCTACGATCATCACGCTTTTGCTATTTTAGCCTTGGCCTTCAGCGTATTCAACCGCTTTGTCAATGACACCAGACACCACAGACGAAACAGCCGCACTATGAGACCACATATATATTTCCGATATCAGAAAGGCGATGTGGGGCTCCCAGCTCCAGCCGTTCAGTCATCTCGGAAGAATCACCATTCTTTAACAATAGCACAGTAATATTGCTAGATAGGCCTCTTGTGTAGTTCATGATCCATGACGTGCTGAACTGTCCTGTCAGACACCGACGCAATGAGAGAAACTGGGCGAAATGAAAAAAAACGGCGATTTCCATTCGAATTATAATCACGTAGCAGTGCTAAGTTGTCATGCCGGCAAAAAACAGCACCGCAACCGTCGAAGAGGCAGGACGGTGCTTCATCATAATGGCTTGATAGGGAGCGCTGGTGTCGCCAGCTATAGCCTGCATACAAGGCTAACCAATTTAAGGGCACGTGGTGTACTCTCAATTACGGCAGCGCCTTGGGTCTTCCGGAGACGGCAAGGCAAATGGGCCCACAATCAAGTCATAGCTATAATTAGAAGATGCACCCATATACCGTTTTTTTATGCTGAAATTATTCACTGTCTCCATTTCTTTCCCCCTTATTTAATTTCAATGCTGATTTCCAGCGTTGAACACATGAAGTTTTGTCTGTTGCAGATGGGCGGTGCCTGGCGTCACCGGTGATGAATTTGTGCAACTAATATATATAACGGACGGTGCCCCAAATAACTATAATCAATGGATCGTCTTTTTTGATAGTACAGTGACTGGAACCAATTATCCTAGTTTATTACACGACTCCATTTCAACATGCACTTGCAAGCACTAGACGACGAAACACTAGAGTACATTTTGATGAGGATCTTCAACATAAATGGTTGACTGAGGATACCTTGGAAGTAAAACCTACAATAGGAAACCGACAGCACTGGAAGATTTAAACGCCATAATGAAAAAAGGCGCGCCATAATAGCAAAGCATATACAGCATACGGTCTTATGTGGACCCTATACGTATATTTTTTCTCACACAGACTCAATTTTTCTCTGCCATGGCCGTATTCTAATTGACCTTTCGCTAAAATTTGATTTAGTAGTCTGCAATTCGTTGCAACTGCTATTACCTTCAATCCTAACCTCGTTCAGAGGCCCTTGACCATCTGTTATTCATTGAGCTATCTCTAAACGATCTTTTTTTCTGTCTAGCTGGCCAACTGCGATCGCAGGAGAAAATTGGTGGTGACACCACATACGTATAAGTCCTTTATTCTTTTCAAACCTTCCCTCGATCGGACCGGTCTTCTCTATTATGCTACTTTCGAGAACATCTATGCCCTGTCACAGTCGTTCCTCTACTTCGGTTCCCGCCACGAAATCACAGTCGTGCCTGGCTTCTAAGTGCTGCATTCATCCTGGCTTTGTTTTTCCGTATCTTACTAGCAGCGTTGCAGTTTTCTTCCTATTATTATTCTATGCGAATGCGGGCATGATTCAATGACACGCAGGCTCACTCCTGCCAGACAACACATGGCCATTGAAGTTTGCTGGCTTAGTTTCGTCCTTTCTCTATCGTAGGGCGGTGTGACCTGTAGAACAGTATATAGTTCTTCGTATGCAGCAGATCTGCTCTTTCTTAGAGACCTTTGCCGCGCGAAACAACCTGTGCCTAGCCTTCTCCTTCCTTTCTACAGTTCGCTGTTGTAGTGAAGGTGACGGCGACTGTAATGGTGGGACGTGCCTGTCCTTTGTCCACGTCTTTTAGATCTCGGTTTCTATCCCCTCCATTTAAGTTCCTCCTTCCACAGTGTATAGTATCTTTATATCATGACCTCTTTGGGACCCTTGCTGCAGCTGACGCAGAGGACACAGAAGACACCAGTATCAGAAGGAAAAGGAAACATGGCCTCATAAACTCACTATGTGCATGTAACTGAGATTGTGTCTTTGGATTAAGATGATAACGGTGAGAGAGTGAGTGCCCGCGTAAGCTATGCTCTCCGCACTTGACCGGCCGCTGCTGTACAGTCTGACGAGAAACCAGCAACAGTTGTTGTTGTTTCTGTCCACTGGCCATGTTGGTCCCCTGACGGCACACGCACACCGGATCCATCAGAAGGAAGCAGCGAGATGTACCGCAACAATCGACGGCAGCAGACGCCCAGCAACAAACATGACGATAGCAAACGAAGCAAAACGGATGACTGCACAAATGGTGCGCGGTGTCCGATGCGCAACCTGTGCCTCTATACCTATGATCAGCATTACTATCATCATCACAACGATCACCATTAGCATCACTATCATCGTCTAGTTGCAAAACATGTTACAAACAAGCACTTTTCTCTTGATTTGTCAGCGTTTCTTCGCCGGCTGCCAACCTCTTCTTGTTCGCGCGCTTCTACTATTGCCAGTCCGATCACTACACGTACATACAATAACGCCAGGCTTTCCTGGACATTTCAACTGGCTGGTACCATCGGCCGAACAACGCAAAGCGTGTGGGAACTCGCCAATCCTGCCACCATCACCGCTGAGTCGGCCGCAGCCGTGTGTAGAAATCTACCTGGCTGGCCGATCGTGTACGCCCACAACAACTTTTGATGCTGTGGCTGATAGAGCATTGCTACTATATATCTCTCCATGGGGTCGCATAGCCGGCCAGTGGCGGGGGCTGTAGCGACATGCGATGTCTGCACGGCTCTTGTAGACAGAAAGACAGACAGGCAGACTGAGTGTAGGGTGTTGAAAGTTATAAGCAGCGTTCAGCTGCGTCGACGCTAGTGCTGATGTTGCCGCGGCCGCCGTCGCCGTTCATGCTGCTTGAGGTCTCGCCTCAGTGCACTCTGGAATAGGCGCCAAGGCATACGGGGAAGGCAAGGCATCGATAAAGGCAGACGGGCCTGCAATAAGGCAGTAGGGGGTAAAGAGCCGAGTAAACGATAGTCAGGAACAAACGACAACAGAATAGATTGAAGAGTTGACAGCAAAATGACTTGAATGCCTGGAGGGAGTTGTTGAGAATGAACACTCTCTAATATGTAATACTGACATACCTATATACTACATTTATGTGTCGGCGGCAAAAACAGCAGCACAACAAATGGAACACAGGATAAGGTAATCCACCTTTCGTAGAATCATTTTCCAGCGAAACGACGTGAAAAAGCCCTTGAAGAAAGGAGAGAGAGAAAAAGCAAGAATATAAGATAACGATGCAGCGCAAAGCGATTTACTTTAAAGGCTATCGCCCCGATGTCATATCACCTACCATGGGGCAGAAGGAGGCCACGGGGATAGGGGATGGTTCTAATGAAACGGCACACATTTGGATAGAGTATTGTGAGGAAAATCTAAAAAAGGTATGATCTTGTAATTTAAAATATAGACAGCTTACCGCTGAAGACATTGTCGTTGAATGTAGAATATTTAACTGACTAAAAGGACCGTTTGCTTTCTCTTATCAGACGATTAAAAGCTGATTCGGCAAGTTTTGAGATCTAATAACTTTTAAATCACGCGCCGTAAGCAGACGAATTTTGGCAGATTCTCCAGTATCTTACCCGCACATATTTGAGAACCGGTTGAGTTCACTGCATAAAAAATAAATCGTTTAAAGCTAGCAAAAGATTGACTAGACATCGGGATCTGCAGAATAAAAACGCATTACCGTAATCAAGGAGGCTTTTCACGAAAGCAGAGCCTTATGTCCAAGGGCTCTGTTGAACAAAACTAGCGTTTCACATGTAACTTGTTACAGAGTTGCATTCTAAGTACTTTAAAAGCAGAAACAAAAGAAGAGTAGGTCCACAATTAATTGACTCTAGGCGAGTCCGCAACACCCGTAGTGTATTCCATGTGCAATCTGCATAATTTTAATCAACTAGTAAAGTTGTAGAACATATGGTCTACATAGAGGATATGGTACAATATTTACCGTACGCTAAAGAAAGACTAAGCGGGAGAATGGCTTCGCTTAAAAACAAAAATGGAGTTTCAGGGCAGTGTCGAGAGTGCTATTCTCGAAAAAAAAAAAATTCTAGTACTTGCAATGCACATCAGGGGCATCTGCTCCTATGAAATGAAATAAAGAATGCCCCCCCAGCTATACCCGAGTTCCTTAAGAGATTTGTGGAACCGAAAGCATCTGGCTAGTAGATGACCACGCCAGACCTCATCGTCATGCCTCAATCATTTCCTGAATTGAGCCCAGCAATAGCTAACGTTGGCCCCAACCCGCTTATTCTCACCCTATGGGTACATGTGATTACAAAACTTTCTATGTCCCAAAAAGGGCAACCAGTGGGCGAGCGTATTTCAGTATCGATTCACTTTGAGAAGCCAAAGGTAGAATTATTACGCATTGGAACTCGGACGATAGATATATGACTGTCTAAAAACCACCAAAGGGACAAGTGTTTGAAACGGTATTACTGTGGCCCAGCTAGTTCAAACGTTATTTAATTTCAAAGTCCGGGTTTGCTTGTGTACAGCCTAACATTTATATTGGATCGGTGGTAATACCATAGCATGTGATATACTGCTGTTCGTCTTTATGCTAAAAGAGAGATTCTATACGACGGGCTCACGGAGACAATATGCTTGACAAGAGGGGAAACGTCTTACTAAATGGCTTCAGCAGCTGCAGTTGCTTATAGCATGAGCTCGATAACTTTGTAGTTTCGTGTTAGTTATACACATCAACATGTGTTCGTATAGATGTGCGATGTCAATGAAGCTTAAAGCGAGCTCTATCGATTTTACCTATAATCTTCTAGAGCTTATGCGAGCTGAGATAGTATTTGTACCTGTGGGCTATCAGTAAGAACTATCAAATATATTACCCGCTTCTTATGGATAACGGCCATAGCAAATAGCGAACCTGGTCCGTACAGATGTTATAAAATAAATATCTACAAAACATTTGACGAATCTCTTGCTCGCATCGAGCCCAATTGGGTTTGTTTTCAGACAATTCTTGCCAACTGAGGCCGATCAGCCAAAAATCCAGCTTCTCTCGCGTATGAAAGATACAAACAAATTCTACAATTGCCTTCGTTTTGTGAGAGGGAACCGCCCCCAGGGCATGTACCGAAGAAATGTCCGCCACTTATATAGTTCTGAGCGCCTTCCGTTCTGAAGCCTACACGTTTTCGTTATTGTTTCGTCTGCCCCTTTTCGTTTGCTTTCGTAACACCTCTGCATAGAGACGAAAGCCGTCGTTCAGTAGTCACAGTTCCGCTGTTCTTCCTCTATCCGAGCATAAATCTAATCGCTTTACATTTATTCAATGGAATGAGACAGGCCACACTACACTACGACGATGAATCAGTCACTGTGGACTCAATCGAATTGCTTATGCTCGCTACTGGCTACCACCTCATCGAGGCAGGACATCACATTATTGCTGGCTGGAATGAGGTCCTTCCCGCGCTATGCTCCGCTTCCGGCTTTGCCTTGCCAATCTCTCCGTGTGCGTAGATGTCGGCCCCCACCAGCCAATCAATCTCTTTTTTTCATTCTTTGTCGCTTCTGCTTATTGTGTCTACCATAAATCGCACACGATGGCTACGCACGTACCCCTACTGTCGCTAGTGTACTGCAAGCTGATGCGCGGACCCTAGGCCGTGCGCCACTTGCTTAGCGGAAGATCGCTGGTTACTTGTGGGAAGTGGCTAGCGCAGTCAGGGGCAGCGGTTGTAGTAATGCTCATCTGGCCACTGTAGATCTTGGTAAAGATTCATGTAGGTGCACAGGAGTCTTGATAGAGGCCTACGCAACTACATTGCTCTTATGGTACTACTTACATTATACATGGGCATTTTCTGTATGCAACAAAACTAGGATCCCCCCATAGATAAAAACGTCTGTTATATAGCTTTTTAGGCTCAAGTTTGCACGATGTGCTTGCAAGATGGCTGCCTCGCCGAACTTCTTTCACCAAATAACCTCAAGCAAACGAAAGTTCCGCCTCGTCGACCGTGCCGTTGATAACATCAGGAACACGTCACTTTAACAATAGATACGTACATAGAGAACATAAAAAATACTAACTGGAACACAATGAAAGTCAAAATGTAGCTTCCTTTGCTTCCATAACCACACAGACAGAAAGTTGGCAAAAACATTATAAAATACATTGTGCCGCACATACTATTGTAATATACTATACCAATTATATTACCATTATTGTTCGTGCTAGAATATAGTTGTAACAATAAAATATTAATGACAGCGAAATATATTCCATTCTATTATTGTGAATATACTATATTATATATAGTATATTAAATTCGTTATTTTTTCCTTTGATTTCGAATTAGACTGGAGTTTTTGCTCTATAAACCACTAATAATGAAAAAAAAAAAAAAAAAAAAAAAAAGAGCTATAGTTTTTGGTGTAATAATCGGCCAAAACACTGGCTGGCCGCTTGTCTGTCTGTCTACGGAAAATCTAAAGAGTAAGCGTAATTTTTTGGCGTTCTGCTCGATTGAATTTCGAATGGGACACTGGTCCAGATGTGCTCTTGTGTCAAATTTTTATCTGAAAACGTTTTACTGCAATGGCTATATGCGCCAACGCTAACAATAACGCCGAACAAGCAATGACAAAATCAATAATATGCAGTAAATACCCACATAACTCAGTTCGACCGATTGATCTCAGCCGGTTGCAGGGGCAAACGATGCTAGCAAACTTTCAGGGCCGGGAACTAAGCACCAAAAACGAGTGGCGATGGAGTGAAGGATATCAAAAATGGTCGCAGCAGTTGCGCCGGGACCTGCTTAGGCCAAACTAAATGGTCCTGCTTCCACACTGAACGAGTGTACAGAGCTACTGACAGGCAAGATCAACCCCGCTGTTCGCTAATAATAGGTTTTCAGAACTATTTTCCAGCCCGTTCCCAGCCCATCTAACCATCATTCTTAGCGCCATATTCGGGCTATAAAAAAGCATTGCCAAAGAAATATATAGACGCATAGGCGCACACATATCTACTTATACCTAAACTAACCCGTTAAATGGCCTCCATCGCTGTAGGGCGACCTCTTGGCCTCTTTTTCAGTTATGCCTTCATATATAAGTTCGCGCTTTCACACACATCCATTATATTTATAGTGGAACATCAAAAAATAGAAGCGGTAGCGCGGGCGGTGGCAGCAGCAACAATAACGTTATTACTCTGATTATTATTTCTACTGGCACTTTGCTACGGCCCGGCATCGCCTGATCTCTATGCTGTGTTTGCCCCGATTTGAATATCCTTAAGAAGAGGATGCGCTAGTGGGGTCAGAATATCGATGACAATCTGACGCTCGTCTAGCGCTTTCTACTATAGTTTCTGGGTTTTATTGCATTGGACTGAAGCCTCTTGGCGTCCCTACCCCAGTCAAAGGTCTATTGCCTGTGTTATTTGTCGTAGTTCCTTTGGGAGCACAACGATATCGAGAAAGGTTGTACGGAATGAAACGGCAGATGAGGCCGAGCCTGCACATGAATTACGGTTCTTTCCGTCTACTACGGCTACCGTTAACGATAAATTCTATGCAACCGTCGATCGAGGGCTGAAGTAGATGTAGATATTCTCCGTCGGCATGAATAAAATGCGTGATCTCGGGCATAACAGAAACTGGCCCAGGTAGTTCATCAGTGTATGCCGATCTTATACTCGGCAATGTAAAAATCTAATGGATATATCGAGCGGTAACACATTTTATTTGAATTCTGCTGTAGTTGCTGTGATCGTCTTCGTCACTTTTCATTGAGAAGTTACGTGACGGAAGGGTAATAGAAATTATATCATGAAGCAAAAATTATACAGTGGCAGATGGCAAATATGACCGTCACTCTGCTTGATTTAGAAACTTGTAAATTGTCCAATCCCCAAACGTGTGCGCGAAACATACATATGTTCGATAACAGGATCGTTCGACTACTTTGTCTATAAGAAAGAACGAGATTTACATGTAAGAATTCATGTTTTTACCAACAGCTATAAAATAAGGCTACAAGCATATAGAAGGTCATATACATACGCGTCCGGAGCAATGATAACTGGGTCTTGATTATTCTACTGCAGCCTTCGAAGCACGGACTGATACGCTGTTCGGTGCCACTATTTTCGTAAAGAAGTCGATTAACGATAGCTTTCCCTTTTGCTCCCCATATCTCTAGTATCTAGTTGCATATTCGTTATCCTTAATGCACCCAAACGAACCCTGGCGAAAATGAAAAGGACGTTTCGAAAGGCTAGCAAAACGACAAGGAACGTCTCAAGGCCCACTAGTTACAGAACGCGCCGATCGTATATATCATTATCACTTCGGTGCAAAGTCACTACAATCGCTTGATACCTCAGCCCCGTTTGATCCAGCTGTGTATTTGCAGTAACAACAGTCAATGAGTAAATGGTACATTATTAACAATATTACTATTATCCTAGCAAACGGCCTGAGTATGTGCACTGCCATAATAGAAATTAGGCCTATGGAGTGAAACTAGATATACAGACATATAACTATGGAAAAGTCTACCCCCTCAAACATTTACAGAGCAGATCTCATACATATATATAGATATGTGTGCAGACTTAGACGAGCTCTTCGTCTCGTTCAGTATTTACCTGACAACAGTTAAATATAAATCCAATTACCGACGACGAGAAATATTCGCACCAAAATAATTTAATTATTCTTCTACCTGCATCTTCAACTTCACCCCCCTCCCCCCCGCCGCTCCCTGCACTGAGCCTTTTGCCAACACCGTTTAAAAACAAGCAGTGATCGCTTCCTGTTGAATAATACGTCTCAGCAACGCCATCATTGGTACTGGACTGGTTTGTAAGGCATTGCTATGTTTCTACTTTACCTGATGTCAGATCTTGCTGACACACCGACAAACTTGATTTGGCAGCCTAAACAGCATGGCAGTTTGTAAACTTTGTATCAGCAATAAACGTCCACCTACCATAGCCCATACCTATACTACCTCAGTAAGACGATTTTCGTAAATGGAGAGCATGTACGTTAATAACCTAAATGCAACATGTAAACAAGCTCTCCCTTTACGTTTGTTATCCTTTATATATTAATTTTCCTTAATCATTTTTCTTTCTTCTTCTAGGTCCTCTGGGGTTTCCTAGAGAAATACGGGCTATTCACTACCGTTACTAGTTTACTGTATATTATTTTCCTGAAGGGCATGTGTACAAAGACAGACCTGTGTTTAAGCCTTCATTAATTAGTTTACTCATTTTTCAAAACGCAACATCGTTGTTGCCTTTCGTCGCTACTCGTATCGCCACTGTTCGCATAGCCTCATTTGCCTCTGGCCTGGGAGCTCGCAGGGGAGGCGGCATTGCTACGTGGGCCGTCCCGGTCCTCGGACCCACGTCGCTGAGACGACCAGCGTTTCTCTCCATGGAAAAACGGAGAACTCAAGGCCATCGCCGTGACAGGTCCACAACTAACATGTTCCCGACAAGTCGCAAGTTGTCCAAGCGCCTGTGTCTCTCTCCTAGAACAATTCGATGCATTGCCTTTTCTGCGTAAATACTCAACAGAGAACCGGCTCACACTGGTGTAAATTGGGTGCAGAGCAATGGTTTAAGTGAAGCGGTTTTCTACTGCGCAGCTTTTACAATAATATGAGGAGTGGTTGTTTAAAACGAGCGGCCCTAAACGAAAAAGAAAAGGCTGTTCTTTATTTACAACTTTCCAGTTAATGTAAGCTACATAAACATCAATTTCACTCATATTACCGCAAAAAAAGCTCCAATGTTCGCTCGTAAATCGTATGAGTATGGAAAACGTTTTTCGTACACGCTGATTGTTGCTTAACATTTCTTCAAACGTGGAAGGTAACGTTCTTTCTTTCCGACGTCCCAGTGAGAATTGCTTGCCTCTTTTCGAATCAACAGAATTCTGCATCCAGCATCTTGTGCTCTCATCATCAAGACCACCAGAGGTGCAAAGTAGCAGACGATTACTGTGTCGGTTGTTCGAACAGCGTCTGTAAGGCGCCATCTTTTTTTTTTTTTGCAACAGCAGCAGCAGCAGCAGCGGTAATATATAATGAAACCTAAAATAGACGTGGGCATAGTAGTGCAGATCTGATTTCTAGAAATAAGCTAGCAGCACGCGCCAGCGGAGTTTAACAAACAATAGAGCATTGCCACGAGCGGAACGTTAAAGCAGTAAAATTGACTTCTTTATACGCTTCTCTAATACTGTGATCCGATAAAGAAGAAGCCTATAGGTGGGTTTTTCTGTTCCTGCCGCAAAGAATGATCCTTTCTAGAGCTTTAGGCTTGTATGAATAACATTAGGATAGTTTGGCAGCAGGTGTAGTGAGAAGTTCGGCGGCCAGTTTCTATTAACGGTTAGAAGCAGAGGATAGAATGTGGATGTTGGCTGCAATAACAGTCTTTTTTATGAAATACCTTCAAAAAATTTTACACGCTACAGACACCTACAAACGTAAGCCAAAATAATTTCGCGAGAAAAGCGCGATTTGCCAGGAAGCATCATCGAGGTTCTCATTGAAATGAATCGTTTAATGTACATGACGTTTTCGCAACACAGATACATTCTCTTATACCATGCAATAAGCATCCCGTGCTGAATCTACTGTTGTTGAGTCTAATGGCTGAATTACTAGCGTGTCCGGCATATACGCACCGGCCATAGCGTGTGTCTTCCGAAGCGAGCTCGGCCTTTTGTCTTTCGGTATCTTCTCAGGTAACAGGTTGCAGGCTGTCGCCGCATTTGCGTGGCTGTCCATTGCGGTCTAGTGTATCTCTGTGGCCTTTGCCAATTTTATCATTGTGATCATCAGCCTCGCGGCTAAATCTGGCAGAAGGTGACAAGGAAAAGCGTACGTCGAACGCCGACAGCCGTAACGACGACGTGTCGAAGAGATGTACGTCCCAAAACAAGTACCCATATCTAGTCACGTTGCTTCTTTGGCATTAAGCTGCCAGCTCGGTGAATGTAAGGTCGCATATACCCGTTCCGCTAAATCGATATCTCTAGCCGTTACCCCGCTGGTAGAGCAGATAGTCATATGGTCATTGGACTACTAGTAATGAGGTTCGATTGTGTTGAGGTCTGTTTTGGATTGTTATCATAGCCCTCTTCCACCAGCTACCAAAAGAAAACCTACGCTATACCGCCAGGGGCCGACAATGGTGATTGCAAGCAGTTTTTTCTCTCAGTGTATCATAGCAGATTGTTGGTCACCATGCGCGTAAAATAAAGCTGTACTTATACCTACGCAACACGTAATTTCTATTATCGCTTATCGATAGATCCCACTTGCGTCGGGTGCTTTACTTTGGCAGTAGCCAAAATTGTTTCCGGTGAACAACACCGTAGGGCTGAAGCGCAACGCAATCAAAAGATGAGAACTGTTCTTTGTTTTGCTTACTTATAACTTTGAACCCGTTTCTATTGTCGAACGCTTACAACGTAAATCAGGCTCAACATTTTTCTCGATACGATGAGAACGCTTCGACCCCCTGTTAAGTCAGGGCCACACTCTAATTTTCTGCAGGGCGAAGCAATGGGTCGATGCGCTGGGTCTGTCAGGCAGGACCTAACGCAGACAGCGGCAAGAAATAACTGGACCAGTTAGAGAAGGCAACACTATGGCGCCTTACTTTAGACCTTTTTGGTGGTTCTTTTTTCTCCTCGTTTCTGATATAGTGACGGTCTCGTCTGCTGCCATCGTCGTTCATGGTATCGTTACGCACCGCATAAGGTGTTCGCTTTCAAAATATCATCTCGGTCAGTTCTTGAACAATACTGCGTATAGAGAATAGTGTATAACTGTTTTCATGTCTAGGTAATGTAGTTAGTTAATAAACAGAGATCGCCATTCAAAGGTCCGCCTATTTACAGCAGGTATTAGGAGATACATTAGCTGCATCTGTAAACGATCGTCTTCTTGCTTTCGATTACGAAGGAAGCGAATTTAGATTAAAAGCTATGTCAAATTAAAAAGAACCTGCTTAATATCGAAGCATTTAACTGTACGTACATATATTGCGTATGGTAGGTCCAGCTTGAACGTAGCTGTTGTATCCGTTTCCGATTATAATTTGAATCTAACAAACATACGAATAGAAACATTTGCCCTTCGCGCGGCCTCTCGATATCTCGTTTGCTTATAATAATAAAAACTACCTTGTAGTCATTACATATAGATATTGTTGCAGTAGTCCCCACTCGACCAACCAGTACGACGATACCATGACAGATGGGTAGTTGAAGCACGCATTAGCAGCCCTCCAGATGCCCAGGTTAGCTCTCAACTGTGATGACGCCTACAGCAGCTGCACAGACCGTTGTCTCGTTTTTTCATCTCACCCTTCACAGACAGTGAAATGCTAGGAACACTGAGAGCAGAGACAGCCAGTGAGGGTGGCGAAAAAACATGGGCCCGGTAGATGGATCTGAATGTCTGAGTGACCCCGATCATTTCCAGAACAGCGCGCAATGATGCAAGAGCTACACGGCGGTAGCAAGAACCAAATGGGCTAGACAGCGGGAGACCCCGATTGTCGCCGCGCTCACAACCGCACGCCGAGATCACGCACGACGGCGGGGCAAGCCGGCACGCCACACTTATCTGCAGTTTACTAACTGTGGCTCCGACGACTTCGACTGACAATGTCGGCATACAGATTGCTACCCACCGAACGATGGGATTGGCAGACTGAAAGGTTAGAGCTTCGATGGAGAACGCGGTAGGGTGGGCTTCCGTTTGTTTGTTTTGACTCGCTTGTGGTTCGATCATTCCGAGAGGAAGCCTGAACGTGGAAAGTCACAGAAAAACTTAGAGCGAGAAAGCTATAGTAACTGAACCGTACAGGGAGCAAGCCATAGGCTCGATTACTGCCGGCTAAGCACATGGCTGCGTAACTCCGGCCGGACCGCCGTCGCCATTAACAACGGTCGCGTATAGATAGTAGTAAAAGGGGCAACGATAGGACTTGCTGGCTGCTGGTGCTGGTAGCAGAAAGCACTGGCCGCAATAATAACTGATAAAAACACCGCTTACGCCATGCTAGCCTTAGTAACTACGAGTTCAGTTATCGTTTGGAAAAAGCCAGTTAGTCGTAGTGTGCGTGTGGTATCGGAGACGAGTGTGAAAAATAGTTCAATATATCGGTTTTAGGAAGCAAAAGCTTCGCTGCCTATGCAAAATGGAGAAGTCAACAGAAGACAAAAGGCGGGATCGTGAGGAAGACACAAAGCTGGGCGGATGAACTGCTGAGCATATGGCTTCATAGAGAACAAGTGGGAGCGGAACTCAGATATGACCAAGACGAGCTGGGGCAGGCTTGAATACACGCTGTTTACGTTGAGACGTTATTCTAACACTGAGATCATTGGGCAGGCTTACTTATAGACACTCACGCATGACGCTTAATTTCTCTGTCTTGAACTCGGGCTCAAAGTGAAGCAGAAGAATAGACTATCAACTATGTATACACAAACATGCATTGTGTAACGCGGGCTGCCCAAATACGTAGAAATAGGACGGAAACAGCGAGACACGATGAGGAATTAATGGCCGGTTTGGAGCAGCTTTCGCTAACTAAATGGTGATCACGTGACTGTTTAGCACAATGCCTAGCTTTAAAGAAAGAAAAATCATTTCCAAAAAGATAGTTTGCTTCCTCTCGACTGAGGTTTATACGTTACCTATAATGCTACCTAAACAAACCTGAAGACATGAAATCAAGATGAAGATCTAACCATTTTCTTCACTGGTAATCGATTTTTTTAAGCTTATAGATCAATTAAATTCACATTATCATTTAGCAGACATTTATGCGTGTAGTTAAAGTCGAATCCACGACCGATTAGGTAAGCTGACCCGGCTGGATAATAGGCGCTTTATTTTTCACAGTTTTCCAAGTCTAATTTTTGCAACGGCGTTCCTAAGCCGCGTTTCACTTATTAGATTATGTTATATCGAGAACTGGTAGACAGAATCACTTGCAGATTTTCTCAGCTAACGACCGCTTGTATTCTGTTTAGTTTCGACCTGCTATCGAGCTCAATGATTTGGGCCGCTTCTGAAACCGAACAAACATGGCCATCACAGCTTATTGTCTATTGCGTAGGCTCAATGGCGCTCTATAACAACCAGCTTACAATAAGGCCTGTGGACGCTTTGCTATGAGCAAAGACAGTTACGTACTGCAAAACTGTTCATAGAAAAGTAAAAAGCAAACAAAACTGCGGCAACAATAGTGTCAATGACAATATCAATAAATAAGCGTGATCTGCATTTCCACCCTAATGCCATATCGCCGTTTTTATCAGCTTACTCCGGTCTTTGTCGATCCGGTTTGGCCTACAACATCGATGATAGCATCTCTTCATAGCGAAACTTTCGTGCCGGGTAACCATCGTGACAACACTATCAGAAGAGCGTCACAGCATACGAGTCGCTCGTTTTGTCAGATAAAACATCAGCAGCAGCAGCAGAAGCGGTCGCGTACAGAGCGTCAACATGAAAATAGGAGATGTTTCTTTGCACTTTTCCTACATGTGCCTAAATGGTCACGATCTGATTTGGCTTTTTTGACAATAATTTTGTTATCGTTGTCGCTGATGGAGTTGTTCTTTTTGATAGTACTACTTGATGATGCTGTTGATGTCGCTGACGGCGTCGTTGTTGTCACTGTCGTCTCGTTGTTGAACCGTGACAACAACGCGATCGAGTTGTAGTTGGTGAGTACCTGTTGATAAATGCTACGAATGAAGTGAAGCTATGAAGAACGTCTCACGGAAGGACCGGTGCGGTTTCTGTGGGCAACAACAGCTCGTATTTTGCCTACAGTCTGACATAACGACAACTCGACTGTTGTCTCGGCCACTTCTACGGCTGTTACCAAAAGACCAGCGATGACAATCGACATTGCAGCAGTAACTTGAGTGACACAGATGGCTAAAAATCAACATGAAGACATATCCATGAGAAGAGCTTAACGAATCCATTTGGAGTTTATGTCGAAATGATCTGTTGCGACAATGCAACACCTTGCTTTTCAGCGTTAAGCTTCTTATCGTCGCGAAAGAAAAGAAGACACACTGATGATTATTTAGTTGATCGGTTACTCGCCATTCAGCGTTGGTTCTTGTTGTCAATTACTATCGTTGTTACCACCATCAACATCGTCATCATCAACAACATCAGCAGCAACAATGACAACAACATTATAATCCGCAGTAGAAGCAATAGCAGACGCGGTTGTAGCATCGATAGTGTCAAACCTGCTTTCGTCAGAGAGAAGCATCTCTTTCTACTTTATATGGATACAACTTCCTGAGTTCTCGTTCTTTTTTCGTTAGTGAAATCAAGGGCTCTCTTGTTACGACAGTTGTCTTCCAATGGGTAGTGCTTGCCAGACGCTGCGTACGCGACGTGTCTGAAGAGAACTATCCATTGTAAAGCTGCATAATCGTATCTGAGACGAGCTAAATCGAACACAAACGAGGGCTAGATAAACGCATATAATTTTTGAACCGATTTCCGAGCATTTCATTCTCTCGGCGAGTAGCTGGCTGCGATGCTTGAATCCTTTAACCTCTTTACTTCCAATTGTTAAATATCCACTGCTAGCAATCGT
Source organism: Varroa jacobsoni (assembly GCF_002532875.2). Classification (NCBI taxonomy): domain Eukaryota; kingdom Metazoa; phylum Arthropoda; class Arachnida; order Mesostigmata; family Varroidae; genus Varroa; species Varroa jacobsoni. Next base: position 90,561 of record NW_019213339.1, on the reverse strand, counting down.
AGATCTGGACATAGTCATTTTAAGTAACAGGCTTAGGCGCAAAAGACCTCAATATAGTACATTTTTATAAAAAACTGAATTATGGATCATATGAAAGAATAACGTATAATTAACGTTATACTACGCCTTATTATTTTTTCATGTTATCAGTAGCAAAATCGTTTTCGCTCCTAAATTGTTCCCGTTAGTGTTTCCTTAGAGATTTATGACCGTGCCATATTCTTTATGCATATATGTATACATGTGATTTTTCCATGATCTATGTAGTTTCTGAAATTATAGTAGAAATTAAAGTTATTTCATTGCTGACACTGCTGTAGGACTAATTATTTCATGATTCGATAGGCAAACACAAGACTCCGTCTTCAGCCGGTTTAGTCTGTCAGCTGGGCAGATTGACGGGGGCAATCAAGTACGAAAAGGACACGTGAACTGGCACTTTATTTACCCCTATCGTCAACAATCTAATAAGGTATCGTTCGCGCTCTTTTGTCTATTCATCAGTTTGCTTACTGATGTCTCTCTGTAAGGAGATAACAACAACAACAACAACAACAAAGCAACTTCGATGGTTCAACCTGACCCACATTTTACATGTTCTTACAGCCGTTGGCACCGGCCGTTATGTGCCGCGCTTTGCCCTGGAAAGTAACGGAAAAACTGAAAAACAATTACAACAAATTAATTGTTTTCTGCAAAAAAAACAAGGAAGTTCTGATAAATATGTTAGTTTTTCTGCGTTGTTTTTTTATCTACGATACTTCCGGCATCTTCTCGGCCCACAGTTCACTTATTCAATGCCTGTATCGCACGTATGTCCTAGAACGCCAATCTTATCAGCGTCATCATCGACATTATTTTTTATCCCTCTGACTGTCGTTATCTGTTATTAGCTATATTTCGAATACTTGTACATCTCGCATCATCATAATGTGTACAAATCTCAATGGGTCTCTAAACATATGTTCTATTAAGTTTAGATGGCTTCGTTTGGTTCGTAAAGTTCTCGTGTTAGAGCAACAATCTCAGAATTATTCATGAATCGATTGTACCTAGGGGTCAACAGCAACAACGGCTATTATGGCGATGGTTGTTTCATGTTTGAAAGATCTCTACGATCATCGCTGTTCCCTTGTGAGAAAACACAAGATGGTTTCGATCAGTATTTATACAAAGGCCTCACTTCGAAACGCAATATCGTCTAGATGGTTTGATTTCAGTATACTTCACTAAATATTTTTATTTATCCGAATAAATTTGTACAACTACGCAACGGACAGAACAGATCCGCCTCCATCTGAAGAGATCTGTGTCTGTGCTTTCTAAACTGCGGTGACGTTTGTTTATGGTGCGAACAGGCCTGATCATGCAGTGCTAGAAGACCCTATGTTAGAAGGCCATTCCCATTTCAGTCGTAGTTACTACTAAATGAAGCACTTAACTACAATTCGGTGTAGGAGCACGATGTTTTTCAAGACGGTCCTTGATTACCTCCAAAGCTTGTTCCCTAGCAGAGAAGTGCCGTTGCACATGTTACCACAGAATTGATAGCGGAAGCTGGTTATAGCTGGCTTTTTTTTTAGTGTGGCTTCGATTTTATTGTCTTAGATTTTACGACGGAATAAATTCACAGTTTGTTGTTCATGAACCCATACGCAAATTGTGGCGGTGACATAAGATGAGGGCCGCGCAGATATAAAACATTCTAAATAAAATATCAGTGATCGAAATCTCGCGTAATCGACGAAGTGCTACGATAGATTAGGGGGCGCTATGCTTATGCACAGAGAGGCGTGTTAAAAAAAAATGTTACCTACTTTTTAAAAAGTGTTAATAGGACTGCGCGACATCTCATTCAGTGCGTATAAAGCGGTAGCGGTGACATTAGGCCGCAGGGCATTATATTTCAATTTGTATGGAGCCATCGTCAGGATAATATCACGATATCGTTGAGGTCCAAGGTAAGTGAAGCTGGTTACCACTGTATACGAATACGGGCTGGTCCTGCTCATCGTCATTACTATACAGCTGTCTCTATAGTTATATAATCGAATATTTACACCAAAGGGGGCGTGTCACACGTGATTAAGGCATAGGGCTATCTTTTGCGACAACGCTGTTGCCCATCGTTTCAACGGCAGACGGAAACTTTCAGACATTCTCGATGCATGCTGCTTACCGTCTACTTATTTGTTAACCTACAGTTATCAACTACACCAACGACGTGAAAGTATGTCGATTCGTTTTCTATATAGTCCCACACATAACACCTATTCACCATGCTAAACAACAATATCTCCATTTAATAAACAAAAATAACGCTAGTAAATGCGGTCTGTCCTCTTCGGTACGGTGGGAACGATCGTCATCATCCACTCACGCCACCTCGATACTCCGACTTATCAGGTTGCCGCTGCTACCATTACCGCTACTACCCTCACCTCGACTTCGTTCTTCAGACAGTCCCAGCTCTTCTCGCGCTCCCCACCGTCCTCGCACCCCCGCACTGGCGGCGCCGAGTAATCGACGTAAAGTAACTACCGCTAACACAAACTAACAGCTAAGAGCCAATGGGAACTACAACGTTAGGGGCTGAGACGACGACGACGACGACGAGGAAACCAGCTGCAACGAACCAGTGTACCCCAAGGGTATTCTCACGATGCTGCGTCTTTATCTAAATGCAATCCGTCCGAACAGCTGCCGCCAGAATCATCGCCATCGTCCGTCTGATTTTCCTTCCCTTCGTTTCATATCTTGCCCACTGCTGCTAATACTAATGCTCTATTACTCGTACTAGCAGTTCCACAAGAGGGTCGACAGCGTCCTCACTATTTCATGTCGGCCAGCATCAGACTTCCATTTTTCCAGTGGTCATCACCATTGCTCTAGACCCACGGATGCACTTTCCCGCCATTCATATAATATTTCTTCTTCTTTTTCTATCTTCTTTTCTGGTACAAAATCTCTGGCATTTCTGCGGCAACCTAAACTGTCAACGGGTAGCCTCTTTACTACGAACCGCGGGCCGAGACAGCAGCAACAGATCATCGTCGCGAGGGCAAACTGAAGGCGATGGATGACCCATTAGCCTGATCAAATTGACATTACCTTGCCATGGTGTCTGCCCCAGCTCCAGCCGCTACACCAAACCTCACTGCCTGTTGCCCCCGATCTAGTATCGTTCTATGGTTCATCCGGCACAGCTTTGAAATATTGAGATATTATTATCGTTATCGTCCCCAATCGTCTGTCGTGCATCGTTCGTTTGAGCTTTTGTCCTCAATATAATAGTAATGTAATGTTTGCAAAACAACATCGATAACACCATCATTCGGAAGACTGAGGCATAATGTCTCAATGTACGCAATGTTCTTATTGTAGGCAAATTTACTGCAGACAATCTGTATATACGGAATGCTTGGTTGGCTGTGCCGTGATCAGTCATTTTTCTATTGACTCGACATAAATGAGCCAGCTGTCGCCGCCGGAACAACACGGACCACAATCAGGATCTCAGTCCCTAATCCGAAACTCGTGTTATGGTGACGGAGTCAAGATTCGCTTGTCACTTCGAACTGCAAATCCATGCGCAGTGGAATTAATCACGGTCTAGTTAACACACGCGGGCCAATTCTGCCCATCTAGATGTTTTCTCGTCAAATATATAGTAATAAAAGCAAAAATGACAAAAATAGCCGTAGAGACGATAAGATTTCTACTTGACCATTCAGAGCTCGCCACCGTTACATCTCGTTGCGATTTCCTTTCACCCGTTCCTATTATTAGTTTAATAAAAGTTATAGGCAAATCTGCCGGTTACTCCAGTCACGAAGATGCGTTTATTAAGAGCCCGCTGCTATTAAAAACCTTTCACCTCATTTCTACTTAGTTCTCGTGCCGGCAGCTCATACTTTTGTCTCCGTCGCTTTAAAATTGCAAAACTCTATAACTGCTTCGGTGTGTCTTACACTCGACCTTCGCCATGTCGACTGCACGTTAATTTCTTCGGGAGAGACGGGAGAGAGAACGTAACTCCGAGCCAGCACATCGTGCATTAGATGGCAGCGACCCTGTTGTGACGCGCAAGCGTCGTTGCTGATTCCTGTCTGAGCTTGTGTACAGCTCTTGTTGTTGTTGTTGTTGTTGTTGTTGTTGTTGTTGTTACTGATGCTTTACGTGCGCTGTAATAGCCGCACACCACAACAGTGGCCAAGTGGCACTCTTGACTACCATGAAATCGGCGAAGCTAAAGAAAGCTGCTTGGTGATGCCGTCTAATACCAATGTCAACACGAAGCCCTTCTGCTTTTTGCGTACGGTTCCGTTGCGGCATTGAGGCCCACTTCCGTTACGGACCACCGATAGCGGCGGAAAAATCAACGTAGACAACAACAACAACAACAACAACAACGCTGATAATGTCCATATACTGTGCTGTTTCTGCTATTGAACAGAGAAAGCTGTGATAAAGGGATATATATAGGCATCATGTCGATATCTGTAACCATGCTGGTCCATCAGGGTTAGTGGTTAGACCAGCGGCAATAATATTGAAAAAACGACTAAAAATAGGGCAGTGTCCGACAAATGCGCACAGACTAAGTATGAATAAAAACATACGAGCATCTTTTCACTTTAGATAGGCGTTGCCAGTAGAAGGCATAAGAACACACTGGTTTTTTATTTTATCGAAATAGTAGGTTAAGCAGATAAATCGTTGTAGAAAATACAACAAAAAGTCTACGTTGGAAGATTAGCGTGCGTATCAGTCGAGTACTTTATCGCGTTCAAAGCCTTCCACATCGATCAGTCAATACGGTTCGTTAAGAGACTGTAACAAACGGATGTTGTCGTAAGCTTCCTAACGCGCGTTGAGAAGCCGACCGCCAGGACCTCTCAGGTGCAATGACAGAAGCATCAAAAAACACAACAACGTGATATGGTGATGACAAGGACCTGAACTACAATCACGAGCCATTTTTGCTTCAACTGCCAACTAAGTTCTGCAGAAGATTTAGTTCTAAGATGCTCATAGAACAATGGCTGGAGCCAACCGTAAAAGTAAAATATGATGAGTCGTAAACTATTTGTGTTTCGTATATTTAATCTGCACAATCTAATCAGAATAGAAATACAGTAGCAGCTGCAGCTGAGGCATCGAACTTCGAAGAAATTCCACCACTACCTCTTCCTAAACTCCTGTTTGTGGTTACTTAGTTGTACGCCCAGCCGATCTGTTGCTATTACGATGCAACCCTTAGTAGAGTATCATCGTCATTCAATGAAATACCTTCACCCACTGCCTGTTCAGTTTCCCATTAAGCAACGATCATCTGAGGGCACACCAAAAGGGACCGCGCGAGCCGACATCCAATCACATGTTCACTCTCTATCCATCTCTATGGAAAGCCATATAGAACAGATTCCTCTTGTCTCATTTATTACATTTTACGTTTCCGCTTCCCGCATGTTTACCAGCCACTCTTTCGCCAGCCACTATATCCGAGTAGGTCTGTCCAGTCCATCGGCGTAGTAATCTCGCTGCTCAGAAAGCTGACTAGTCCACAAATAAAAAGTGACACACAGACCCCTATGGCGGTAGGCGCGGTCACATTGACAACATCACCAACGCTAGCAGCAGCAGCAGCAATACGTAAAGAAAGACGAGACTAGCATCCAATGCAGGCCACTGCCTTTCATTCAGGGGGTCTTGCCTTGCCGTTACCGGCAGTCGCCAGGAAACTTCCTACCAAATAAAATCTGAGAGGAAGGAAGCTTTGACACGGCGTACAACACGTCGAGCTACCGCGCTTACTGCTGCCTCTAACGGCCCCTGTTGGCTGCGGTGCTCGGTGTTTCGTAGCGCCAGGCCTAAGCTAGCCTGGTTGTCGACGGTTAGGCCTCGCTGGCTTCGCCCATTCTTCGTTCTTATAGAGCAAGCCTCTTATAATCCCTTTCCGTCAAGCCACCAGCCTCTCAAAACAACTTCAGTCACCTCTTCAACTGTTCGGTTGTTTCCAGCCTGGTCAAGAGCCGTCCTAGAAAGCTGATAAAACGGACCCCGGCCAATGCCAGCGAGCCATGGCTGGTTGGCCAACCTGGTAAAACCCTGCCCCTTTGTCGGCCCCCCAATCGATTCAAGTAGAGTTTGTTCGACTGATAGCGTAACGTTTTTCTCAAGCTGCTCAGGGCGCTCTAAATGTGCCGGCCTGCAAAGTTTTCCGAACTAACCAGACACGGAAGGACGGTTAGAAACAAGCAAAATGGGAGATTGATCAGGAGAGACGCAATCTCGAATACCGACTGCTGAAGATCGTTGCTTGCTGGAGGATCGTTTGTCCTAAGCGCCATTTGTTGTTATCCTCTAGGACAGAAAAAAAATAGTGAAGACCATCCGATAGTACTTGCTACTATTGTTGATAGCAGTGGCATTGACTAGATCTCTGGTTCTTGCTTGCTTGCTTTACTGCTATTGGCTGCCTGTTCGATGGCTCTTTGTTGTCGCTTTTCAATCCCCGATCCTCCGTAGCATCGCATCGTGCACTCACTCCCCCCACAGGAGGATGTTGCTATTGGTGCTGCTACTGATCTTCCAGTGACTAAATGATAACACCGGCTTTCTTTACGGAATACGAGCAGCCGTAGCCCTAGGCGGTAGGCGTTTGCCAGATAGATTACCGAAAAGTCGCGGCATGGAAGCAGTGGAACGTAAACTGGTGGTAGCAGTGGATCTACGATGAAATTACAAAGAACCATAAAACGGCGCAGAGGCAAAGGGGCAAGATTGTGTTTCCAGGGGCTTTTAGGGGCCAATGCCAGAGTCATGCAACCGTTTGTTTGCTATGGTCTGATTGTGTGTGCCTAGCGTAACGGTGGTAGTCCTCGTCTCCGTGCTCTGCTTTGACGTTTTAGTTAGTCCGTAATACAAACTACCTACTTTGCCTCCATTCTTAGATACGCATGCTTCTGTGTGCCTCTGAGATTGTGCATGCGTTTCTTTAGAAAAACAGAGTTAGCTATCAACCTACTAAGACAGGTGGGTTGAATGTAATGAACGAGGTGTGCCCGATAGCATCGATACCCATGCTCGTCCTCCACCGCTTAATCTCGTATCGGCTAAGAATCGCTCGACAAATGGCTTCAAGCACAATTTCTAATTGATAGAGGAAAACTGGAGCATTCTAGGCCCATCCTTCCACTACACTCTCAATACCACAGAGAACTGCCCTAATCTTGACTTTTGGGTGGTAGGCAGGCGTCCAAGGCATGTTTCGCTGCCACTCTGGTGGCCAGGCAAAAAAAAAGCAAAGACGACGCCAGCGTGTCAACACATGGTCCGTTAGCATCCAAGGCATGTTCTGCTACTGCCACCGGGACGGTGCCATAAAAAAGTAAGGGCAACGCAGCAGAACAACAGAAAGAAGCGTTTCGTACTCCGTACAATTGGTGCGTGATATCATCGTTGTTCCATCAACAAGCTATACAGCGAAGGGCGTCCCAGCAACGCTCAGGGGCGTTGACAAGAACGAGTTTACAAACCCAAACTGGAAAGATTCGTATGCTCTTTTGTCGCCGCCTATACAATGCTTGTAATTTAATAACAACGTAGATACAATTCAATTTGCTAACCAACCCTAGAATTACGCAAGACTTCCAGTATTTGTCTTAAGATTAGCGTCTATCGTATTCTGTGTGCTCATTTACTCACAGCAGTGGTGATGTGGTATGCCTATGAATTTGGTCAAAACTAGTAGTGCTCCTCTGAGCAAGACAGATGAACTTGCAACGATACATCGGGTAGCAGAATATCATTAGACCGGACCGTTGTATTTCTATCTGTGTATCATATGCTGACACTAACACCGCTCATATGGTCCCGTGCCTACTTTATTTTTTTTTCAGCACTTCAAAGATGTCGCGGTAAACAAAAGGCCATCTGCCCTTTTTTCTGTTCCTCTATAGCTATCCTGAGTAATTCTTAACATTTAATTTCAATGCCAATTCTGACCCTTCCCACTTTTCTTCCAACTCAGCCCTCTGATTTTGCTATAGGCATCGTTTAGATTTTTTTCCGCTTTCAGACCTTCTATACTTACATTCTATCAACCCTCCGCTTCTTGGCCAGCCTCCTGGACATTGTCGCCACACGCTTAAAGTACGGCAGACATGGTAAGTACGTTAGATATGGGCGGGGTGACAATAATTGATGTCATTTCGTCTATATCACATCATCTACCTGCGCCGTTACATAAAGCTCTTAACGCCGCCACTGCTACTGGTATTCGAGCGCCATCGTCCAAGCTTCGCTGGCTTTTCTCCGTTGCGTATAATTCCATCTTACGAGCAATCGGAGCAAAACGCTAGCCAGGAACGAAGTCGAATACCGTTAAACAGGAAGACAGCAATGACAGGGCAGACGATTCTAACCGTTGCCTCACAAGAGGCTAGCAGCCCTTCCTGCGTTTCTTGTTCAGCCTATACATGATAAGGACCTGATCACGGCTACACACCCAATCCCATCTTATCCAATCCTCCTTTTGGTTAGTTTAGCCCTCTGCCTACGTTACATCATCCTATCTTTTCGACCCATGTCTATCTGTTCCGCCCTTTGAAACCAGCCATCCACCTAGTAACTTTCCCCTAGCGAGCTCCAGTTCCTGAACTCATCCCAGCTCCCCTTACATTTCCTCATCGTAGCTGCCTTTCCAACAGCTTCACCTAGAGCAGAGCATCGGTCTCACCCGACGAGCTGCCCTCTGTTCGGTGCGCTCAATGTCAACTATGTCACGCTTTAGGATGACTGCTGCCGAAACATCTAGACAGTAAGGTTACCGCTGGTTGCCAGCCTTCGAGCACCAGCAATTTATTCAAGCTGTCTTGTCTGTTACCATATCTGTACGCATGTGCGAGCAGTAAGCCACTGAGCGTCCGTAGGTCTTTTTCTACCCCTGACTGTGTGTGAAACAGTCATAGACCATACAAGAATTCGTCGGTCTCTTCATAGACATCTAGCCAACTCCCTGTCCCTAACTAGCCCTTAATGTCTCAAACCTTCACATAATTGCTAGCCTACTTCTTTTCCGACAATGAATCCTACTCGCAAGCATTAACCTAGTTGAGCAGAGATCTTACATCAAGGGATAGCAACACTGCTGGGTTGCAAGCTAACTGGCTCACGAGGCAATGCCTTTCTGACCAATCTGCCTCGCCTACGATTTCCCTACCGGTAAGAAAAGCCTTCAAGGGGCATTCAGCCCCTTTATCTCTAACCGCAGTCTCTGCTATTACTGCTACTATAACTGCTTCGATTACTAAAGCTGATGAGTAGACAGAAGCACCCTCAACGTTCAATGCCTTATAGCTGCTGACTTAGTTTCCCTTCTTTTGGTGGAGCGACCTAGCTGAATCCGGTGGTAGCATCTTCCTCCGTACCTGCTGACACAACCCCACCGCCACTAGTGCTTAGCCTCAACCCTGCGCGAGAGTCTTCACTCTTCGCTCTTCCCATGAAACTACGTCTGCTTCCATCGGCGAAAGATTACTTCCCGTTTCTATGCTTCCATCATTTCGTCGCTGTCTCCCACATTGATGGCGAGAATCAGCCGAATCGGGTAACGTTCCTGTACACGGCTGAAGAAAAGGTAAAATGATGCTTTATCCCTCTACAGATCTTCACTCCCATAATCACCGATCGTCTACAGCTCTGATCTGTCAATTGATTGCGGCTCGGAGGAAACCAATCGAAAGGACCCTGTTGTAGACGCCATGAGGAAACAACGATTTGGCTATTTTTGGAGGGTTGTCTTTTTCCGATCACCCCTTGCATCAGCTTCCCTCTCTCTCAGAAATGCCTCACTGTAGTGTAGCAGACGATTTTTATATAGCATCTGAACATAAGCGCATCGAAGCCTCTGAAGCAGTTGTCCTTATCTTCCGTATTGTATTCAACTGGCAAACGCTCAAACTGCAATGACTGATCGTGTCACTGCCGGACAACTATGTGTAACGTACTACGGCAGCTTCTTCGCTTCTATTACTATGAACGATGCTATACTATGATGAGTAGGAACTACTGTATCCTACTTCAAAATGCAGTATTCCAGCAGAAAATAACTACAAACACCGCTGCTAGCTTAATTATTATTACAACCAGTAACACACTATGATGCTGGCCCCTGCATTTGGCTGAAGACTGCGTGCAAGCAGCAGGCACGCATATCGGTCCCATTGGTGAGGTGACATCGGCGACCGTCTCAGAGAGACAGCAGTTAGGTATATAGATGAACAGATGAAGAGGGATAAACGCCAACGCGCACAAGTTCAGCACAAGCAATGTATCCTTCGCTGGCTTTAACTCTGACTGGTAAATGTACATAGCGCGTCTTCTTTCGTGCGTACTCTGTCGTTTTCGTTCCCTCCTAAATCCCTCGCGCTTCTTAGCCGCCCATCCGGAGCTGTCTCCCACCCTGCGCTCCTCCCAACTCGTTTTTATGTACATAGTATGTTCTTCATCGGACGTGGTGGCAATGACACACCAACATTTTGGTATTAGGCGGTCAGCTAAACTATACATTTGCATTTATAGGGCATGTATGCGTGTCAGTCGGTTTCGGTACGTATAGGCGCGTTAACAGCTAACCGCTAGTATCCTTACCACTATCAACCCTGTTGATGCTTTTACTACTCAAGCGAAAAGGCGGCTTCAATATGTAGGGCTGTCGGCGGACAGAGGAAGTACAGGCAAATCGTCTGCAGGCCGTCGCTCCGAGCTGATCACGAAATCGCCGCGGGACATTGAGTGTCGTTGGGAAGGGTCCGGAGTGAGTGTTAGGAGCAGGAAACACTGTTGTTTCATGCCGTGCGCGGCTCTCGATAGTAACGTCGTTGCTGTCAGGCTGACTACACCGCTGGCTTCTTGACGTCGTGATGGTCGTCAGAAAGGCTTTTCCGAGTCGTCTAGGGGAAGCCGCTCCTCGATGTCCTGAACGAAAGGAAGCCATGCCACGGGTTGGTCACTGTCCACCATCATTACCATAACGAGAAATATAACCACAGTCAATACTGCCACTAGCCTCGCAAGCTACTGAGATCTCGTGATGCCGTTCTTCACTTCGACCACGGAAGAGGGTGACGGCATGAAAGCATCGTATTATAGCTACGAAGCCTATTATGATTACTATTACCGCCTTTTCTAACCATGTTTGTTTTATCTGCAATTTTTATGATGCTGCTGCTACTGATGATACATTTTCATTATTATCGATATCTTCCATAACTATATATTATTATAGGTCAATCGAATGACGACGCGATTTGTAGGACTGCCAGAAGCGGTAACATCTACGAATGATATAAGATCCGCTAAATCCAGTTGACTGCAGTTGTCTTCTGCGGTAAACTAGTAGCCAATACGATATATAAAATGGTACACTGATCCTCGCAGGACGCGCCAGACGCGTAATCCTAACGGATCGATTATGCTTATGGTAGCCGTGTCCTATCACACTATCCAGGCCCTATAGGCGCATATACACAAAATCGAACGTTGAACATCTAATCTTGTCATTTTTCACTGGCCGTATGCAGCCATCATTTGACAGTAGAACTAATCGAACTGATCATCATGACGATATGTATGGGTAGTAGGTATTCTTCGCCTGAATCTCTGTTTCTCTCACTCTGCCTTCGTTTCCGTCCGGCCCATTTTATTCTTGTTGGCTTTGGGTATTTTGTGACCGCTCCCCATTTTGCTTTTCCCTGTCCTGATTTGCTTCATTCTCCGACGGTCGCCGAATCATGAACCAATATATTGTTTCTTTCAGACAGACCTACAAAAGCTTACTCGCTTGACCGCCTACCTAGTACTGTGAGTGAGCGCGCTTGCCAGCGCCGTGTGACACATGGGGCTGACCAACTATCGAATAGATTGACACATAACACTGGGCAACTAACTGACTCGTGTACGTAGTCCTACATAAGAAGGCTGTCGGTCAGAAACGGTCGTGCTTGTCCATTGGTGCGTGCATGTGTATGCTTGTCTCTCTCCATTTCGCGTCTGAGACGTCGTCCCTAGTGTCGCTAATCAGCGTCGTAGCATTAGGCGTAATCGCCTTATCATAATCATAATCAGTGAAATGATTTGTAAGATGGCGAAGACGCTAGAAACGATGGCCATGCAGGAAAAAAAATGACCGAGAAGCGTAAATAGCGCTGGAAGACCCGGATGAGGAAGAAGGTATTAGAGGGCGCCAAGGGAGGTAGTGTTCATTGTTGAGGTTAGCTGAGCCAGAAAGGAAAGAAAGCGGGTTGCACCCACTGGAATCGAAATTACGCAGTATATCGTTGTTACGGCTACTGGAATTATTGTTAAGAATACTGTGATGTTGTTGTTGTTGTCGTATGTTGTCGCAGGTGCTAAGACTAAGACTGGTAGGCGAATCAATTGTCAATGTTTTCGTCTTCGTCGTCATATTAGCTTCGAAGATGATGAAAAACAAACAGAAACAGCACAAGCTTTTGCTGTCATCGCCGTCGCTGCCGCCTTCGTTGACAGCAACTTGCTCTTCGGTTTTGGACGCGTCTTATTCTAGACCCATTTCGTCGGTTTATTCATGTGTTTGTAGGAACTTCCGCCATGGCAAGACCGCCAATGATGACGACGACGCTGGCAGTGACGGCGGCGATCCTGACGATGCTGTTGACGGCCATCGTCAACTGCTGTTGCTCCCGATGTTACGATTTTGTGAAGCAAAGCTTTTTGCATCGGTAATTATTGCAAATTGCTTGACACCATTTGCTGCTTGTTTTTGCTAGCTGGTAGCTGGTGGCCGTTAGCCATCATAGCTCTTGTTCCTATCCTCTCGCAAAGGCGCTAACGGGACCGCCATCAACACCACAGTGTGTGTTATAAGTTATAGATGAAGTTGTATGAATGAATGTGGAATAAGTGAACTTAATAGCAGCAATACAGCTCTGGTCTGGCACAGTAAGCTAATCAGGGCTGTATTACGCCGTCAGCAACAACAACCATAATCATCCTCAATCAATGACACATAAGCGGGGCAGAGGGGGAAGCACAACAGGGCGTCCGAGAGGTACGCTTATGTAACACGATAAAATCCAAGAACATTGCAATTAATATTACGATAATAATCCGAACAAACAGTTACGCCGGCTCTAGTTGGAGTAACGCTCTGTTTATTCGCGAGCAACACGCACATTGACAGAACGCATGACACGTTGGCCAGTGGCATCGATGTTGGCCAAGAGAAGCGGACGCTGATGCAGGTCCACGGATCGGCAACTATCCATCCATTCACTGATCGATTGATCGATAGATACGTTTATAATAATAAGCAACAAGGAGTAGAGGACGAGCAAAAAGAAAAGGTAATATATAATACGGTTAGCCGGCTGTCTGTCCGTTATAATTGTCGCGTCAAACAGTCTATTACCTCTCAGCTCCTTGTGACATAATAGTTCCAATTAGCTCCTGTTGTTGTGCGTACCGATAGCATGCAAGATATGATATATGATTTCTGATCACTCGGATGACATATTTATACATCGACCCATAGTGTAATATTGCAACATACACGTTATGACATGTACCCAGAACGGAATTGACCGAAATTCACATTATGATCAATGTTGGCGATTTTGACCAGCAGCCAGGCAATCTGTTGCCGCAATATCATATCATCCAATAAATCTATCTAGGACTTCTAAGTGTGTAACGTATATGTAGGTGCCTATACTAGCGTTTATTTTATGTCTCGTCGTCCGATTGTGATGCCGCTGCCTCAGAAGTGCCCCCCGACGTGCGCCCTTCTGTTCAGACATCAGAGAGACACCGACATAAGGTAGCCTAACGTCACGAGTATGAGCAGCGCAACGCACAACAAGGCGCTCTCCTTATCATTATGCTCGTTGTCGCGCGAGAAAAAAGCACGACGTAGCTTCACTCAAGGGGGAGCGGGGGGCAGCAGTAGACGAATCGAACGTTGACGCCTAGAGCGCGCTGGTTGATCCAGGCAGGAACACCAAATGATATACAGTGAATACTCATGAATGTAACACACAGAGAGTATTATATGTAAATGTGGGACGCTGCAGATAAAGGTGAACAGATAAAAAGGTAGCAGCAGAACTTACCGAACGTGAGATACTATTTCTGTTATATTCTATATGATCCAGTATCATTAATATCTCTAATAGACCCTGCACTGTTGCAACTAGGTAGCATGAACGGTTTCGAAAGGATTTTATTGTTCCATTGTTTGACCCATTTCTGTGTTTGGTTTGACCAGCTGTTGTCATCAATATACGTCTATTTCCTGAGCATGTCTATATGTTACAACAACATTTACATGTCCGACGAAAACCGCGATCTACATACTTAGAGTACAAGTAAGCCACGATCAGAAAGGTAGCAGACGTTTTATCTAAACGTTTAATGTCAGCAGAACAGTATTATAAATTGCATAAAGACTATGAGTTGGCTTCATATTATACACTGCAGACTTTGTACAGCAGTTAGCGAGTAACTACTAGCTTGAATCGTCTTCGCAAGCTCATAGGTTTGCTAAGATCTAAATAAGAGGGGTCGAAATATTAAATTATATCCTAGATTGAAATGTACCCATTCGTAGAAAAGGTGTACATGTATGGTTCAAACTTTACTTAACCAGTGGACAGTTTGAAAACATTAAACTCAAAAGAGTTCAGGGAAGCCTACGTAATTTTTCTTTGTTGTATTTCCTATAAGCGCCTGATAATAATAGGGCTCGAGAAAGATCGGCCGCAGATCGAATTCTAGCAGGACAGGCACACAGCCGCAAGATATTCGTCGAAACGTCGCGCCCGTGGGGCATAAATTTATGACGAGCGGTCCTGGACTACCTTTAGCGGTTAAAGTCTGCGAGATTCAATAAGTTAATTTATCTCAGACTGAAGTATCGGTGCAATCTATTTTCCGTCAACAATGTTGACGGCTACTGGGAATACTCAAAATCTCCTTTTAGTTGTAAGGAAGCGAAATATAGCCAGGTGATCGTTGCCAGAGATGGAAAGATACCAGATGGTAACGTTAGACCGTGGTGAACTGTATTGTATACAAATATTTTTGAAGCTCTGTGATTTACTAATAATCAATACAGGTTTATATAGGCGCATCTCTGTCAAATATTGATGACGACTGCCTTCTTTAAAGGGAATATTTTGCGGCATCCATTCCTGTTTTTCTTTGGGAAAAAACCCGCGAGTTTTTACCGATCAGAATGAAACAGCGCCATATCAACTGTAAATACAAGATGCTAACCAACGTTCGTAAGAGGATAACATTTTCCTTTTCAGCCGCATAGTTATTCCTAATCTGTATGCAGATTTGTATTAGTTATATTTTGTAACTTGGCACACAGACCCGTTTCTCTTGTTTGCCTGTTGAAACAATAATTTTCTCGCATCGGTCCTCATATTCTAAGTACAAATGAACCCACTATAGACATTATCAAGTAATGCTCAACCTGAGAGGGAGGGCTGACGCCTCGCCTATATGGTGAAGCCTGATCGGAGCTGGGAAGGTTAGACGACACAAGGAAATCCTGACAAAGAACCATGATGAGCCGGAAAATCCGTAAGTAGGCGCAAATGGAACCGCTCCTCAAAGGAAAGAGTCATACCACAAATACAGCACACACCTTGAATCTATTAACCATTATCATTACTATGCTCTCTGAGACCAGGCAAAGTCATTCAAAGATAGTATTTCACCATTGGACATGCAGACAGGGTACATTTTAAGATAAGTGCGCACAGAGGGAGCGAGGATTTCTCCAAGGGGTTAGTTACCTCACCCGCCAAAATGAAAATGGTTTTGTTCGAAACACTGGGCAGTGAAGCGACATCCAGACAGAGCAGGGACTCCGACGAAATTACCGTAAAAGTCGTCATCCATTCCTCATCGTACTAACCGAAGCTGAGCACCTTCCCGCTGAAGGCACCGAGGCTCCCCTTACTGTTGACAAAAGAAAAACTGAATGAAACAATATTTGGGCTGCTGACAGACATGCATTATATTTTGTCGACGAAAAAGCTTATACATAACGAAGTCTAAATAGCGCCCAGGCTAGCCACATCGAAGAGCAGTCAAATGTTGTTGGCCTGCATGAGACGTTACTAGAAGGAGACACATGGTAATGCAATAATAGTCAATTGTGTGATCAGATATTTCGAGCCTTCGGCTGTTCGATGATGGCTCGATGTTAAAGGTACTAATAGTTTCTTTACGAATTATGCTGTATATACTATTGTTTCCGGATTGATCAATGTACGTTCAAAGAGTCTGACTAACAGAAGCTATGTGCCTCACGCATCCGTATGTTAGCCTGATAACACAATCTTCGTCCTTGGCGTACTCCACCTACAGTGTTCCCTGCCAAGTGATACGGTGGCAGCTTTAATGAGAAGCGTCACGAACCGTTTCTGAAGGCCCTGCGTCCTGCCGAAATTGCTGCCACAGTAAGGACTCTACCTGCGCATTTATAAGCCAAGCTATTGCCCGGAGTACGTCCATCAGCCTACTTTATCTTTGCACACTCAATATTCTTATCAGTAACTATGGTACTAAGGCTCCTCAGACGGTGTCGCCTTATGCTCTTGTTATCGTGACGGATCTGAGCAGTAATTGCACTAAGTTCTATAAAGCTTACTCAGTGATTGACTCGGCACGATCGCATTGAGTCCATTACTACTGGCGACCATCAGTGGACTAAATAACCAGTTTTTTGTGCTACTGTTGCTATAGAAAACACAGTGGCAAACAAACACCAGCCGCGTGATAATCCACTTGTGATCTATAGAACACAGTTGCATATACTCAATTTCTGCTACGGCGTGTATTTTATAATGACGGGGCAGAACGTCCATAGCGACTACTTATCAATGCATTTTTACAATCGTTATGCAAATACGCGAGGGACCCGGAGACGTCTTCACATTGAACTGCAATCTTAAAATCGATAAATTATGTATGTTCAGTACGTAGGAGACGGCATGTATGCAGAACTGTGTCTGGGTTCACCAGATAATATGGGGCCGACAATAGATTTCGTTTACGACCCAACGGCTGAGCACCATCTTGAATCTTTCAACTGCAAAACGCTGCTGCGCCTTTGACGATTTATGTGCATATATAAGTTGCTATAATGGCTAAGCCTTTACGGATTGTAAATGAAGGCACGCTCTTTCCAATTTCACTTATGCCCTCATCGTTACGAGTCCGTATTTATGCATTATGAAAGATTGATTGTCGCTGCTCTGCCTTTCACAGCCATTGCTGCCTGTCTTATCTTATTACGTTGCAATATAGTGGACGTGACCCGTACGTCCGACTATCTGGTTTCGGCTTCGAAAAAAAAAAACGAAAATTCTCGATATTATCACTGGCGTTTGTTTGCTCCCATCACCAACATGACGATGTGGAAATCATCACGAAAACTCAGCAATCCCCGATTCCGATTTCTGAGGACTCTGGCAACTCCAGTGGTGTAACTTACGCGATGATCGCAACTTGGGGTGTTAATATGAATGCGACACATCTGTGGACGGAATTTTTTCTTGTTACTTCACTTTTCGCAATCGTTGTAATAATAAGACTGTCAATAATAACGGTGACTAGAAGTGATGAGGATTTTATAGGAGCTTTTTCCTTATTATCGTGACAACAAAAGGAAGCATCCTACTACTCATGGTGAATGTAGTCAAAGCAGTTTTGTTAGACATCGATTTTGTCTGCATCTATCAGGCCACCGACACCAAACACTTCAGGCAGCATATGAACGAAAAAACCCGGTGAGTATATAGGGATTTGAGGTGTTCGTGCGTATAGTATCACGCTATTCGCTATCCTTTCGTGTTTTGCTTAACTCGCATTTACAGCTGAATCGGTACACGAGGTCGTTGTCATTTCTTACTTCAAATTTCAAACCAATCTGAACTAAGAAGTCGTAACAGGCGAGCTCAATAGATCGTGAATGAGAGTTAACGCAAGTGAGCTCGCCCATATCAAGACTGCTGGCCACTGCTCTCGAGGCTCTGTCGTCCCATTGACTTCACCATTACACACATTTGCCGATAGTCTGACTGGCGCATCGGTCTCATGCCTGTTTGTGCCATGTGATTAAAGCAGAGTCTTTCATTTGATGTTCAGCAAAAATTCGTCTGCAGTAGCTGATCGGCTGACTTGCCAGCCGGCCGATGGGAGGGCTTTCCAGCGCCTGTAGTAGTGGTACGATCGTTCCTGTTAAGGGATCTGCGTTTGAAATGACGCGTCGCCACCTCCGCCTTGCCCCGCTTAGACTGTACATACAACAGTGCTAATAATGCTAATGCTGTTGTTTTCGCCGCTTTACTTTTCAGCCGATCAACAAAAGCCACAGCGTAAACAGTAGGAATTTCGCCTAGTTACAAGCCATTGTTTTTAAACTTTTAACTAGCAGTCTGGACTATTTACTTTGCCACTACCGCAGCTGCCGTGTCTGTCATGACGGCGTTAATCGACGCGATCTCGACCAGTAGCTGTTTGCTACGCTATGAGCCTATCGTTCAGATGACAGATACGAGCCAGTAAGGAACAAGTGCAAATCTGAGGGAGTCTGGAGAGAAGGGCCAGACGGACGGCGAGGTGCGGGGGGTTGTAGAAAGGCCAAACGAGACCAAGTCATACAGTAGTCACACTCATAGGTCACTGCGGAAATAAAACCTCCGATACCTGCTCCTCTGCTCCTCGGTCCTTTCCATTCATTGCTACGGTCCGATCTTGTTTCGTAAGACAGCCGGATGCGGCTGTACCACTGACAGGTAGTTTACCCATTGATCGACCGCCCGCAGTTCTTTTAACCCGCTTGCACAGCGAAGCGCACCATAGCAACATAGAACCTGGTCGCGGTGATGGTGATGGCGGGCGCGTCGAAGATGTGTTAGCTTATTGAGCTACCTATGCTCGTTACCCGAGAAATCTACGATTATATTACATTTTCTTATAGCAGTGGCAGCACCTCTACGACCAGCTTCCATCGTCCACCTGGCTAACTAGGTAGAAGTTTCAAGCTGGAGGGTTGACTGGGAGTCCGAGCTAACGACCACGATCTCTTTTACATCGTGTAGCATAGTTTCCTTGCACGATACTACATGAGCGGAATCGCATAAAATCACGGTAGTGTGGAGAGAAATGGAATTCTGCTGGATCGCTCGTCCAGTCTCTCGTTTACCACCTGCGTTGCCGTGTGTTGTGGTAAGGACTGAACATGGACAATCTACCGATATCACAACAGTAGACTTTGGTAACCTTGTCTGGCATCCACGGATCCGAGCAGGTAGTTCTGCCACCTATCGATTTAAAATCCCCACGGAAAAACCCAAACGAAGATCGTAGTACCAGAGGCACAAAAAGCTTGATTGGCGTGAAAAAGCGTGATCAACAAGTGTGATACGCTACAAGACAAGTCGTGAGTATTGAGTAGGATTGCTGATCATACTGGCGGACTCGTTAGTCGCTCAGTCCCCATGTGCATTCATTAGCTTTATCCAAGCCTACAGGCAATGCCGGTAGAAATCGTGGGGACAGCTGGCTAGACCAAGCGAACCCCGTTTGACTAAGTCTAAGACAACTAGAGTTTTTAACAGCAATACAATTTTCAACCTGTTTGTAACAAACCTGTTATGAACACGGCTACATTGTAACCGTTGCAATGGCGATTTTGTCACGAGAACATCAATGAACTTTAATTGCGCTTTATAATGATTGCTAGTCAATCTAATTGTGATTTTGGTTGAGGTCATTTACTTCTGTAGATCTGCAATAAATAAGCTCATGTGTTACTCGGAAGGGAAGAGTGTTCTAGAAGATAACACCATGTAGCATTCTGACGGATGGTAGATAAAGTTGCGACAGCTCCATCGAAAGATAGGCCTCAGCGGCAAGCACCTTCTACTTGTCTTTGCCACCTGTATTCGATTGATCGATGAGCCAATTAGATTTGTTCAGGACGCGGTTTCTGCTTTAGCAGCGAGCTGACAGGTTCCTAATTGATAAGGCGAGGAAAAGACTGGTACTGGCTCTGCCGTGGCATTAAACTGGAAGCACAAAATGCAATCCTTTTTTCCGGAAACGGTAAGATAGGCCGATGCCAGTCATAACACACACATATCCAGAGTAAGTTCATGTACCAGACACCGAAGGCCTTTGCGTTCGATGTAATATTAGTTCGGTTGCTATGTTCTATATGTTACAATCCGAGACGTATTAGTAGGTTTCAAATAAAGATTCCATACAGCATTTGCGTAGAGTGCACCAACAACGCTCTCGTATTATGTGTCACAAATAACTTGAATCCGAAAAGCAGTGAGGCTATACGTATTGCTCACCTTGCATCCTAATATAGCGCACAAATCAAAGCAGACCTTCCCCAATAGACGCAAAAAATAAAACTATTTGTTCAATCTTACGGACGCAGCCATCCGATTTACTCGCTGTGGAATATGCTTAGTCAATAACAGAAGTTTGTCATTAATAGAAACCAAAAGAAAAAACATAGACCAACTATCCTATCTATCACCAGCTGCTTAGAGGCAATAAAAAAAAGAGGCAAAATGTAATGATGATGGCGTTTAAGTCCTTTGTGGATCACGTCTTCGATGGCGCCAATATCATTACAAATTGTCCTGCAGCTGTTCCCAACGATTGATTGAATTAGCTCAGTTTTTTCAATTGACTTTTTTTCTTTTTGTTGTTTTTTTTTCGTGTGCAGTAAAAGCAATGAGGCTAAATACGGTTCTTCTACTAGAACCGAACGAGAGGCAACAGGGAAAATGTATCTTTGGCACAAAATTTACCGCCCCTGCTTCTATGCTTACTCGTCTGCTAATTAATAGTTGAAACCATTGACTCGGGACTAGGTAGGTCGAAATAATAGTCCATTTAATTATCAAAAGCGTTAAGTCATGGGTTCGGGTAATTATATCAGGCATGGATGTAATAATAGTAATAATTACCACGAGTCCCAAAGTTCTGTGTGGAAGCAGGTTAAAAGTAATAAAAAACACGTTTCGTGTGTACAATTCTCATAGAACACATTAAATACAAAAGTTAAATATGTATATATTTCTATATAATATTCCGTTTTAAAGAGTAGGTTATGGCCGAAGCGAAAAGTTTTTGTTATATTCTGTAAAGCTAAAATAGCTATAGTGAATGAAACAAGTATATGTAGTCAAAAGCAAGAACAGAGACTGAGACAAGCTTAGTATCTTCGTCCATTTTTTTTTTATCTAGATCGGCAGTCAATGGTAACATTGTTATGGGCGCAAGGTCGAGAGGGTCGGAGCTTCTAACAACGGCCAATCGACCGGTAAAGAGCTCACTTACGCACTGTTCTCCTGAATCACTTCTACACCCTTGTATTCTTTCATCCTCTGGTCGGATTTTATCACTAGTACGGCTCTGCTTAACTTCACTGCCGCCTGTTTGTACTTGAAAGTTTTATCGATCGTGGGAACAGAACGCAGAGGAGCCATATCCCACTTGAACCCCCGTTTGATATTCGGGGGACAATAACAAATCGGACGTTGTTGCCACCGTTTTCACGCGCACTACCTTTACACGTTCTTGCCATAGCCATGTTACATGTCTGAGGCTAGTTAGTTTAATAACAGCATAATTACGATGACAATAATGATTACTATATGTATGGTATTTTCGAAATACCCGCACCATTATCATTATACCATGTAATAACAGACCATAGATTATTACAGACACATTTTGCTGACAAACGATGTCAAATTCATTGTAATTCTACTAATTACCATTAAACAGATATAAAATACACTTTGTTTTCCGCCATCAATTAGAAATCAACTAAACTCAATAACAGATGGTTTGAAAATTTATAAATAATGCGCCCATTGTAGCTCCGACAACGGAATCGGTTGAAACGTAGTTTTTTGCTATTTCGTCAATGAAAAGGTTCGTACTGTCGTACAAAGTGCGGCGCGTCTTTTTATCCACGAGGAACTTAGGAGGAGCGGCCAACTCTGGGCAGAAGGACGCTTTTAATTGGGTGTTTGCTCGAGTTTGCGTCGACTTTTCAGTAGGTTAAAATCAGGCTCGGGCTCATCGATCACTTCCAAAGCACGCCGTGCTTACCTAGGGAATAAGAATTTTGCGGACGAAGTTTTTATGATCATCGGCGAACTAGTAATTATTGACGCCTACGATTGTTACTAACTGCAGGCTATCTTACATAAAGCTTAAAAGCAAAATCATTGACTCTGTTTCAAATAAGTTCCAGAATTGACTATGTCAACCGTAGCAACAATTAGCCAAGGACTGAAGTAAAGTTGCGTTGCTTTCAAATCTTTCTACAGTGAGATCGGATGAGATTTCTACGAAGAAATCGACCGCTAAAAAAGTTGCTTGTGGCCATGGTCAGTCTATTCGAATGACTGCCAATATGTTCGTCTCACTCTATTGCCTTTTTCCTTTACGCTCAAGCTCAATGCGCGGCGGAGTGTCCTTATCGCTCCATTGGGGCGCGGGGCCAGAGGAGCAACAGACAATCGTCAATTCCGTCAGTAGTTTGGTCAAGAACAGACGAAAGACCACGGAAAAAAGGAGACAACATCAAACGGAGAACCGTGCAGCATTGGATAGCCCGATAATCGACTCTAAAGCTACAACGTTTGCAGCCGCAGCGACAGCGGTAGGAAACCTAGCAGGTGATCCAACGATAAAACAATACGGAGAAGCAAACTTTTGCAGAACTATTTGGCGGAAATGCGATCATTTCATCGATCAGCTGCAGCAGCAGCAGCTGTTGCTGCTGCTGCTTCCGTTCTAGAATCGACAACGACTACTGCGACTGAATCGACTCACTGTAAATCGACCCCTTGTGCCTCGGCACCTCTTGAGCTGTCGAGCAGAAATCACCTCCTCTAGGTTCTTAGACAGTATTGAATAGCTAGATTCAGGGAAAGATGTGGAGAAACAAACGAATACACTACCGTCAGACACTTATATATAACTAGATCCAGGAGACATAGATATCGGCTCGTTTATTCGTTTTGGGGCGAACGTATAAAGCCCATATTGGCTCACTACCTCCAAGTTAAAGGGCAGTCAGCTTAACCCAGTTAGCTTAAATAGGGAGCTCTTAAGTGCAGCTGAGAATGCAAAAAAAAAAACGGTTCTCGATTTGACTGAGATGTCCACCCATAAGTATCGATAAGGTGTAAAGTGCTTACGAAAGAATAGTAATAGCGCGACTAGAGTAGGCATACGACTTGCACGGCCGGCTCTAACTCCTTTACCTGCAAAGGAAAAATATCATAATATGCAATACATGGGGAGCAGAGGCCTCGAGTTCCGGAAACCGTATGCCATTTCAAGCTTATCCTGAATGTTGCCAACACAGCTACAGTAGTGATCAAAATAAAGATAAAAATGTTAATAATAGTTTACAGGATATGTACATTGCTTATAGTATATAACGGCATGAACTTGTCACAGGTATAACAGCGGTTAGTAGCGAAGAAACGGTTTTTGAAAAATTAAATGTTACAGAAAATGAGCCAGAAATGTTATCCCTGACTATATTTTGTTTAAAACTGCCCGCGCTCACATAGATAAACAAAGGCGACACAAGCGGGAAAGTCGCTATACCCCGGGAAAATACATGAACTCGATGTTGGGTGTCGACGCGATGCTGGCGGATTTTTTAATAGCCGCTGGTGCTATTGCATAGCGGTATCGTGTGTATCTATGTACAAAGATATGTATATATTATTAAGCTTATGCCTGGCCGATTTCACTTACATTATAATATCACATATCTTATGATGAGGCGGCCATAGAAACTGTTCTATGTACATGGTCTCTTGTTTTTTGTTGTTGTTGTCGTGTTAGTCTTGCATTATCTACACAAAGTTATGTGTTTATATTGTATTATCACGGCTGCCTATGCAGGCCATAGATGTGCTGATTGCCTGTTCATCTTTCATATACAACAATCTCGTATCGTGTCCTTTTTCAAAGCTTTCACAACATAGAAACTGCCGGTTCCGGTTTAGGCAGAAACGACCTCGTATGAAACTCGGAACATTCTACTAGCACGAGAGGGTGTGGCGCTGGACAGTGCCGCAATGACCGAGCTAGTACAAGCTAAAATGCGTATACTGCTGTAAAAGCATCCAGCATTGTGAAGGCACTTAAGTACTATGAATGCCTCGAAGAGAAATGCGGTGACCAGACGATTGCCGATAGCGCGAATGCCATTTTTACTTACTGACACATTAAGATCGATCTAAAACCATCATGGTTTTGTTAACACTTCGCTGTCCTATCGAATATTTCTTTCCGCGTGTAGCCCATTTGTAACACCTTCTAATTATTATTTAGTAATCAGCTAAGGAACAGCCGATGCGTTGATCTTTTACTGTAAAACACAGAAACTCGCGTGTGCGCCATGATAGCGATAACAACTTAGACGGACACTCAGGAGCAACAGATCGATCTCTCGATTTGCGAGAACCTTTCCATTTTCAGGCCGTGTGATCATTCGCGCTGCTTTTCCGAAGGGGACTGGAAGGACAGAAAGACACCATCTCATTGAGCAGAAGGTGCCATCGACTACTCAGTGCTCGGTTAAGCTTGCGCGAGATAATGCACAACGTTGTTAAAGCAACAATGTTCCGAGAAGATGACCACGCTTCTGTCGCTAAATACCGAACAAAAGGTAATATATACAAAGGCATAGATGAGCTCCTACTGCGCGCTGGTTTGCTTCAATGCGCCTGCTGATGGTAACGGACGCACATATGGGAGCCGCAGTAATTTTCAGACTATTAACTCCCATTGCATACAACATATGATTGTTTCCACAAGCATATTTCGCAAAATATACAGAACTATCATAGCTTAATCTATTCCTAGTAGTTGATTTTATCAGTGGTAGCGTAAAGGAGATACACACGAACGAGTTGACCATTGCAAAGTTTGAGATGCTCGTATATATATATATATATATATATACGCCCGTGTGTGTGTGCGAGATTGATTCATAATGCCTGTCTTTTTTTTTTTGATGTTCACAGTCCCTTCACCCTCGTCACTGTCAATTCACCTGCACGTCTACGAGCATCCAAAAGAGCCTACATTTTTAAAAATTCAGTACAATTATTGTATGACACACGTCATTTTTTTTTGTTTACAGCTAAAATGATTGATCTAAGTGAAAAGTGCATTTTCAATATGTACCTTATTTTAGTCTTTACAGGGGTGAAAGCCATAACATGCCAGCGCACAATATTAGTGTACATATGTATAGCCGAGTCTCTATAAGCGAAAGGTCCGTTCAAAGGTAATTTCAAATTTAAGAGCTAATAGTGTTTTGAGCTTAGGCGATTCACCCTGTCTCGGTCAGCCTCCTGAAGTCCCTTTTGAGGAACGACGACTGGCAAACAACTTGTGAATTAGAAGACAGTGTCAAGAAGATGAGCTAAAAACATTAGATTACCTTCAGTCAGCCTTAATATCTATTGGATCTTGGAAAAAATTTAGGAGTTCGAGTGTTCACTATATGAGCAAACAGCATTGAGGAACACGACTTCTTATTGCCGGTAACCATCGCGTCCAGTATCAAATAGCATTTCTACACGGAATTGCCGCACGTAATTAGAAGCCGTGTGCCTATGTCAATTTGAAGCAGAGGAAGAGATAGGTGACTCCGGGAGGAACGTTTAACTTTGGAACTAAACCATGTACAAAAACACAATGATTTGCGTCTGTTGGGACTGGAAGAATCTTAAACAGTGGAAAATGCTTAGGAAAAACCAAAAAACAGTGGATGGTCTGTACGTGACCCAACTGCGTTGAGTAAACGAGCCTATGCAATAGAAAGAATGTACCACTGCCAACCCATTAATTGTTAAGCTTGTTACAGCCGCATTGAAACAGCGTCACTGGACGGTTGTTTTACATCTACCATATTCTACAGATCTTCCAATTCTCCCAGTCCAAGGGATTCTTCCAATCACTAGCTAATTCAAATCATAGCAGTACATCAGGTAATAGAACGAACGAAACACTCTAAGATTTCTATTAAAGTGCACTATTATATATATATATATATATATATATATATATATATATATATATATAATGTAGTTAGTATTCCAAAAAAAGCACAAGAAAATAATAGCGATACATGTTGATTAGCAATGAATCAACTAATTATAGACTTTGGTGGAGCAATGCGCCCCCTTTTATCTCACATTCTGACCTTGCAGCTTTACAATTTTTCCAGACATTTCTCAGCTCTATTTCCTTTCTATGCATCACATCCTATAACACTGTAGATGTATGCATGGGAAGATATTTGTGGTTGGTTATATCCAACTATAAAAACATCCTTTTTCATAGCTAAGTACGACACCCAATTCGGTTCGGCAGAGCTCGGCTTGGGTTGAGTTGGGTTTCCGATTCGGTTTGAGTTGGACGAACCTGATGAGTGGAAGGCGCAGCCCAGGGGCAATTCAGCTAGACTTGACGAAACGCTTTCGAGCAACCCTACAACTTTTCACAGCACTTATCTTGCTATTGCATCGCTGTTTGACCCTACCCTTTTCCTCTTCTCCCTTCTGGGGAGCGGTCAAGCGGCCCACGACACTTCTTCGCACTCCTTACACGCGAATGGGTTGACATCGCCGGCCGGTAGCTGCTGGCGCGGAACAACGTTTTTATACGATAAACGAAGGGAAGAACCTACGAAGATTGTTTTTACTCACAGACTGAACCTACATATCTTGTAGCTGGTGCCGGTAGCTGCCGTAGCCGAATGCGTCCAGTCCATCGTCGTCCCGTTGAGTTCCCGCCTTAGCCTTTTTCCGCCCCCCATCCCCTAATTCGTTCCCGACACATTTTTGAGAATGTAGTGAGGAGAGGAAAAATGGAAATCGTCGTTGAAGGAGAAGCGCTCGCCTTCATCGTGGAGCGTCCACAAGCTGCCATGCACGGCGTTAAACCAACACACATCTCTGGAAAACCATGGAGTTTTTCAACAGAGTTACCACCGCCACCGCCATCACCGCCACCGCCA